>NW_021680533.1:499005-499200 GCF_001412515.2 Diachasma alloeum | reverse complement strand
TGAGTCTATAGGAGATTCCAGTTTAGTTGATGAAATACGATCAGTTGGACTCATTGGTGATATCTTTCTCGCAGGAGTGCTTGTATATCCCCAATTTGGAGCAAATGAGGGCTCTTCCAGAGATTGATATTGAGAAGGATCATATTGAGAGTGATATTGAGAAGGATCATATTGAGAGTGATATTGAGAAGGATC
>NW_021680533.1:495963-498839 GCF_001412515.2 Diachasma alloeum | reverse complement strand
CCTCTGTTTTCCGCATCCGCATAGGAGTACTAGATATCTTCTTCTTCTCTCTTTTCGTTTTATCTGAAGGTTCCTTCGTTTGATCCACCAACTTCTCGAGAGGTGTTATCACTGGTTTAAGCACTTCACTCATAGCCTTCTCAGTAGTTTCTCTACCCAGTTTTATCATTTTATGCTTGCGGCGAATAGCGTCACTCGCTTGAGTAATATTCCGCAAGGTATTCGTCTCCTTCTTGAAATTTTCATTCTGCATGTTGACACGAGTACGTTCGCAGATGAACTACCTTTAGTTTCGTTGGAAAGGGTGTATTTATCTTTTCAAGAAACTGTCAAATCCTTTTCGATATCGACCGTTATCAATTTCACTATCTTTATCAATCATAATAAAACTGTATTTGCTTTCATTCCAACACTTTGCACATAAGTCCTTGAATTCGGTAAATAACATATCAGTATTCACATGATCATTATAAATATGTCTAAGATTCATATCATCTTGGCGAAAGAGAATCAGCAGATTGGTATTATCTCGCACTAGATGTTTAGGTACATGGGCATACGTTTGACAAAGATAGAAACTATCGATATCTCTGTGTCGTCCCATGCAGAAGAATGCTCGCACATTATCCTGTTTTTCACAGGCTATATCATCGAAAATCATGATAGAATTTGGTCGAGCATCCTCAGGCTTAATGACATCATTATGCTCACTGAATGGGAAATATCCTATTCCTTTAATAGGAGCGAGCAGACTTTTAAGTAACTGGTACTTGGGCTGATTGAGAGATTTCGAGTACATGTAGATATTGTCAAATCTCAAACCGTTTGGGTGGACTATGAGCGCTAATAGAGCGTTCGTTTTTCCACAATTTGAGGGTCCACATATAACGGCACGCACACTATCAGGCAATAGAGAACCATGACGTTTTTCTCTAGCTTTCTTCTTCTTCTTTTGGGATAACTCATCGAAATTCATGATTGGTAGCTTAGTCTTCTGCTCTTTGAAGCGCATAGTTTATGACTGAACAGGAAAGCATGAATATCCGTCATTTTATAGATCTCTTGAGAAAACATATAAATACGCGTTATTCATCTTATCATTAGTCAGTCCTTGTACAGCTATGAAAGCGTGCAAACGTAAGAGAGGGCGTCAAGGTAAAGGTTTAGTGAACAGTATCATCAATAAACTTCCTGTAGAGTTGCACATACCAGGATATCAGTATTGTGGTCCTGGGACTAAGCTACAGAAACGATTAGAACGGGGTGATCCTGGCATTAATCCACTTGATGCAGCCTGTAAAGAACACGATATAGTCTATTCTAAGAACCGAGATAACCTAACTGCACGACACACGGCAGACAAAATTCTTACAGAGAGGGCCTGGAAACGCGTCTTGGCTAAAGACGCGAGTCTAGGTGAGAAAGCTGCCGCTTGGGGCGTAGCTAATACTATGAAAGCAAAAACTTCTCTAGGTATGGGAATGAAACGAAGTAAAAGAGTCAAGAAAAAGAGGGGGAAACGTAGAGGTGGTGGTGGTGGAAAGAAAACAAAAAAAATAGCCTTGAGACAAATTCTACAAGCTGCCAAAACTTCTATGCGTCCCGGGACCGACGCTATTAAAACAGCGCTCAAAGGTGCACGTGATGCAGTGAAAAAGATTGGTGGTAAGAAACAAGTGCGATTACCTCGAGTCTTACCTGTGCCCGCCAAAATTGGAGGTATATTACCCTTCTTAATACCGCTGTTTGCCGGCTTAAGTGCCACTGGAGCTTTAGCTGGTGGCGCAGCAGGCATTACCAAGGCCATCAACGATGCCAATGCTGCTAAGAAAGCGCTTCAGGAGAGTATACGTCATAACGAATCGATGGAGTCCATTGCATTGGGTAAAGGATTGTACTTAAAACCCTACAAAAAAGGTTTGGGTCTTCATGTAAAAAACGTATAATGCTACCACACCGAGCTCTCACCGATGCCGACTTGATGAAATACGCCAAGGTTATGAGAATACCACATTTTCGTGGCGTTTACATGAGAAATGAGATGCCTAAATCAGGTCCACGCAAATATGAATCGGCTATTGTTAATCTGGATGATAAGGATGGACCTGGGACGCATTGGGTTGCATACAAGAAGCGCAACAATGAAGTTATGTATTTCGATAGTTTTGGTAATCTTCATCCACCCCAAGATTGCATGGATTACTTCGGTGTTGGTAGCATTGTCAAGTATAATCATGAGCGACATCAAGATTATGATACAGTGGTATGTGGGCACCTGTGTCTGAAATTCCTCAACGGAGAATTAATATAAAATCTCAATACGTTACTGCTCAAGCATCAGTCAAGTATCAACTGCTATGAGTGACTCTTTTACGTTAACATTATCAGGCACTTCCTCAGTGTTGGAGGCTCATTACTTTCCTCCAATTGAATTATCACCATTGAAGAATTATACTTTAGGATTGGTTGAACTACTGACCTTCAATTCCATTCCCAACATTGACACTGGAAATAACAAGTTTTACGTAGCTGATGAAGTCATTGAGCTACCCACTGGCAGCTATGAAATTGAAGATATCGAGAATTTCTTGGTCGAGAAACTCACCAAATATAATATCAATATAAGCCTTAAACCGAACAATAATACTCTGAAGAGTATAATTAAGTGTAGTCACCCAATAAATTTTGATCCAGAAGATTCTATTGGACGGTTATTGGGCTTTACACGAGGTATTCTCACGCCTCATGTCAGTCATGAATCTGACTCACCAGTGACAATCCTCAAGGTCAATTCGCTGCGAGTCGAGTGCAATATCACGACGGGAGCATATATCAATGAACAACGAGTACACACTCTACATGAATTCTTTCCCACT
>NW_021680533.1:410563-495375 GCF_001412515.2 Diachasma alloeum | reverse complement strand
AAAGAGTTTTTTTATACGACAAATGTAAATATGTTTTTCATTTCATTTCAAAGATATTCCTTATTTTTCTTGAATGTTCTAGGTGCATAGGGACGAGGACGTTGTCTACCCTTCCCTTCACAACGATGACGTTTCACAGACGGAGCAGTATCTCTGGTTCGTTTTACCGGTGTATTTGCATCTATTTTTGAAGAGCTGGCCCGTGCCTCTTCCACCAGATATTTTTGCTGTTGTTGTGGTTCTTGATCCTGTTGTGCAAAATGAGGGGTCTCTGAGGTGTCCCTCGCTGAGGAATTATCAACCGAGTCCGTCTATTCCTCGTTCCCATCCATGTTTGATTCTCGACGTAATTTAACAATTTTATAATTTCCTTCCAAATCCAGGAAATCTTGGAGAAAATCCCAGGATGTTTGCGGGGGATCGTTACCGTAGTGATTGATAACAATATCATCGTACTCACAGACATATGGCGCAATCGACTTTAACAAATGAATTTCATCACTCATCAACTGGACATCTTTTTTATTTAGCCCAATCCGTAAACTCTTAATGCGTGCCAAATTCTCCTTCAAATCCAGAAAATCACGAAAACCCTCTTGTGCCGTTTGTGGTGGATTTTCACCATAATGTCTAATGACAGTATCATTATGGTCCACAAAAAATGGTGGAAGTGCGCACAACAATTTCACTTCGTCTGGACTCAAGGGATCCATGATGCAAACTGATGTTGAAGGAATGATGGAAGTATTACCTCTTATGATGCAATCTTCCCCACTCCGAACCACTGTCCTTGAGACTGCTCAAAAATATGCGCACTTCTTCCAAAATGTAAACATTTCTCAGAAATATGACGCAATCTTCCCCACTCCGAACCACTGTCCCTCAAACTGCGCAAAAATATGCGCACTTCTTTCAAAATGTAAACATTTCTCAGAAATATGACGCATAATGATGCAATGAAATTCTTCAAGAAATAGGCAGTATTTTCACCAAAGTCNTGTAGGCGAAGGTCGACATAAATATTGAAGATTGCAAAAATATAACAAGAAAAATATATGTATAAAAACAAATTCTATGCATTTTTTAGTTTTTTTTTCAAAATACCTTCCCTTGATGGGGGATAATTCCATAAGAACCATGAGCGCTTCGATTGTATTCAAAATTTCTCGCATCTTGAGGCTGAGCCACCCCATGCACAGCTGAAACCCCCACCTTCGAGCGACCTCCCTCACTAGCACAACACGCAAAACATCNTGGGAAACCGGAGACGAATCATATTCTGAGCTTCCACAGATTGCTGAAGAAATTTTCAAAGATACAGCTAACCTCTATGTAAAAGGATTACAGAAGAAATAGTGGTTTGAAGAGATTCTTGGGAGTTCTCAATCAGTGATCGATTTGGAAGATTTGGATTGTCCAAAATTATCGGACCTCGAGTTGCCGAAATGTTTGCATCCTCATAATGACGATGCCGAGGACCCATTCGTTTGTGCTTTGGAAAATGTGAAAAATTTGAGAACCTGGTATATTGTAAATCATGGTATCAGTCTGCGACGATCGTTGAATATGTTCTGTACCTCAAAAAGTCTTGAAGGAATGAGCACTCAAGATATAGCAATTCTACCAAAAAAGTTTTTGCTCATGTGCGCTGCACATAGTATTGAGGATGCTTGGGATAAATTACCGGAAAATATGCAAAGTGATGAAGATATCGCGAATTGTCGAAGATGTNAGCTGAAACCCCCACCTTCGAGCGACCTCCCTCACTAGCACAACACGCAAAACATCCCCCCCCCCTTCCCGCACACCCCTCGCCCACATTTGATTTCAATGGGGCCTATGCATACTTACCACAGCCGTGACAACGCATGACTTTCCTTCTCCCACTCTCATTGCCTGGCCAGCACTCGGCAAGAACATCCCCCCCCCTGCCGCTGCCCCCCCTGCCGCCCCTTCCCCTCGCCGTCGCGACCACCCCTTCCCCCCGCCCCCCTCGCCCACATTTGATCCAGAACACTCTTATGGCTACTACTCGGGTTGAAGCGATGTAAAATAACGATAAAAAAAAAAAAATTCAAGGCATTGCGCCCATAAATGCGTTCAAAGTCGCGCGCCTGTGTTTTCAAGGAATTTCCGATAAAAGGGGCTCTTGAATCAAAGGCGAGAAAATCTTCATTTGAAAGGTCTACAAGACTTTGAATCAAGAACAAAAATTGAGAATGGAAGGGGAGAGAACTCTAACCTAATATTATAAACTAATTGGAACATGGGGGAAAAATATGGAGTGAAGAAGTGGTGAAACGGATTCTCTTCAATTGTCTATATCTCCCAACTGAATACCGTAATTTGAATAAATCATATTTTATTTTGGAGTTTGAAAAAACCTTTGAAAATTATGTGAACAATTTTACTATGCTATTTTCGTTTGATTGATACGTAGATTTGGTCCGTTTTGCCCCACTATCTTTAGATTTTCATCATTCAGGAAGAAACAAGATGCTAATTGAAAATTAATGAAAAAATATGTGAATAAATAAACAAGTCAACCTCCAAATCAATCAAACAGAACATATTTTCAGCAAACGGATAAACAAATAAGTCAATAAATTAGAAATATGAAATTTGAATATTTTCCTTAATCAGGAACAGATGAGCCTGAAACTGGCGAACAATTCTGGCGAACAATATCCACAACTTTTGGAGCGGACTGTACTGCCAACGCTCCAAAGGGACCGCGGACGGGGATAAACGTTTTTACCCCTAATTTTTATAAATAATTGAGGAACATGACAAAATATGTTTAACACATCCTTATCCCTCAATATACATACATTATTTGAATGAAAAATAAAATTGCTAAATTTTCCCCTATAGAAAAATCCGTGTCCATAACCGAGGGTTACCCATTGGTTTTTGCGTCAATTCTCGTCTTCCTCTTCGACGTAGCATACACATTACGCTGCAGCATTTTATAGCAGAACTTGAATTTTGGTTTGCCCGTGCCTTCATGGAATAGTCCATAAAATGAACTGATGAGGTGATTTTTTTCCGAATTTTCAAACCGTTTTTAGGGGCAGCACGGGTGAGTCAAAGTTTGACAAGAATATCTGACCTACTGGCAGTTCATAGTCGTAATGCTTGGTGAAAAGTCGAATGGTTTTATGACAGTCCTTAGCCAGGTAGCAAAAGTTTCGGTCCGGTGCAATGAGGACTGAGGGTGAGGATCTTCCAGGTATACATGAAAGCCATGAAAGATCTGCCGTCGCCTATATAGTCAAACTGAAGAAACTGATGTAGCCCCGGTTTTCAAAAGTGGGGGACAAGGATGTGAGTGGGAATTGAATAAAGTGGGGGTAACTCTGAGGGCGATATTCTCCTCAGTTTTAGTATACATTCAACTGAATTTCGTCTTTTTTCTTGCCGGTTGGAGTCACATCGAAATTAATATTTTAAAATTNTGAACAGACGACATCGGTGCAACTTTTGCGTTAAAATCTCCTTCCTTCAATAAATAATAACAAAGAAGTGCGCTCAAATATGGCAACAACCCGACAGACTACCGAAATTGCATTAGTTGGTAATGCAACGCCGGAAATCAATTGCGTTTGTGGAACTCAATTGCCTTCGAATAAGCAGGTTTTGAAATGCTATTTTTACTATACGAGACATGCCTCACCAAAACTTTCCGGTCGTGAAGCTGCAACATGTGTTGTGCGAAAGTGTGCAGTTTTTTGGAACTATGCAGGGATTCCAATCGTGAAAGAGTGCCATGCGATTGCGAAAATGGAAAAATTAGTGAACGAGTACAAGACCATCCTCAAATACGGCGCCCGGAAAGGAACAAATGATAATGTTCGGTCGAAGGAGGTCGATTTACAATGTATGTTGAATGACTTATTCAATATTGCACATCAAAGCCAAGTCAATGCTTTGAAAAATGAAAACGCTAAAAAATTACTGAATCTGCATGAAGACAAGGGACGACGAGGTTGTTTGGAAGAAAAAACCACCATGGAAACAGGAATCATTCGTGAAGAGCTCACTGAAGAGGAAGTAGAAAGAAGCGAGCCAACCAACCAAGGTATAACTTTTCAATCGATAAATTTTTATGTAAAAATTTCTCAAGGAACGAATTGTATCTGGGCCGCTACTTATTTTGCGGTACAGAGAGAATGATTCAATAGGGAGCACACGTATTTTTTATCTATTTTTTTTCTCAATCTAGAGTTTGTAACAAGCGGAACCTGGGAGGGGCGACGTGCACCATCTCTCTCGCACGTTAGAGCACGAAGAGGTTCATTTGAGTCCTGACACTCTTCGTCGAAATCGTCGTAAACAACGCAAGTTCCTCGATTCCAAAATTAGAGAGAATTTCAAAGACAGGCCCTCCCATATCCTAACGATTCATTGGGATGGCAAACAATTATCAGCGCCAGAAGACAAACTGAAAAAAGTCGATCGACTTCCAGTTCTTGTAACAGGCCATGGCTGGAATCAATTGCTCGGTATTGCTAGACTCGAGAAAGGATCCGGGGAATTACAGGCAAAAGCTGTTTATGAGTACTTGAAGGAATGGGGCATTGTTGATGAAATATGCGCCATGGTCTTTGATACTACTGCGAGTAACACAGGATCCGTAAGTGGCGCTTGTGTCCTGCTTAAAAAATTCCTTGGGAGAGATCTTTTGTATTTAGCGTGCCGCCATCATGTCTTTGAACTCCTTCTGAAAACTGCATTCGAATCATTGATGGAGAGTACGACCGGGCCTGATGTTTCGATATTTAGAAGGTTTCAAGGATCATGGAAAAGTATGAACCAAGAAGAGTTCTCACCCGGAGTGGAAGACAACGTAGTAAAGCAAGCCTTGCAGCAGAACATGCAAGACGACCTCTCTTTCGCTCAAGAACAATTGAAGGCAAGTTATAATTGCAATTAGATTCATATGAAGATTATTCCCCCTTGAAACATTATGAATTTCAATTTTTTTTTTTTTAATTACAGAAAGGAAATATCCGTAATGACTACAGAGAATTTCTGGAATTGTTGGTATTGTTCCTGGGCGGAAAGTTGGCAAAAGGTTACCGTTTTCGAGCTCTTGGACCCATTCATCATGCCAGGTGGATGGCTAAAGTGATTTATTCGCTCAAAATATTTCTCTTCAGGGAACAATTTTGTTTGAAGCCAGCAGAGAAGTCAGGCCTAAGATATATGTGTATTTTCATCATACGCCTCTATCAGAAAGCTTGGTTTACGGCTCCAAATCCGGTTACAGCTCCCAACAACAACTTGATTCTGCTAAAAAATTTGCAAGCAAATGCGCCTGCCACTAGCGGTCTTCCTCCCGAAGTTTGTAAAGTAGTATTGGATAAATTCTCGAATCATCTATGGTATTTATCAGAGGAACTGATTGCTCTCGCATTTTTTGACGAAAACGTGAGTAGCGATTGTAAGAGGAAGATGTCTCAAGCAATTAAATCACGTTCTCCTCTCACTGATCGTAGGGAGAGAAGACAATTAGGGATCAAAGAACAGAAATCCATTCAAAATCTATCTTTAGACTCTTTTGTAACTCAGAACACTATGAAATTTTTTGAGATCTTGAAAATCTTGACCACTTTTCTTGATAGTGATCCAACAACATGGGAGAGGAGAGACGATTATAAACAAGCCCTGGAAGTTGTCCGACATTTACATGTGACAAACGATATTGCTGAAAGAAGCGTAGCTCTCGTAAGTGAATATAATAATTTGCTTACGAAAGATGAGAGCAACAAACAGCAATTGATGCTGATTGTTAAGAAATTGTGAGAATTATCACCAGATTGTACCAAAGAGAGCATGGGGCGTTTATTGGAAAAATTTTTAAGCTCTTTCCCAACAGACTCATCAATCAATGTTGTTTAAAATATTATAATTTTTGAAAAAATTTCCAAAAGTATTTGTGTGAATTTGAAGAAAATATGCAATATTATNGATATTGCTGAAAGAAGCGTAGCTCTCGTAAGTGAATATAATAATTTGCTTACGAAAGATGAGAGCAACAAACAGCAATTGATGCTGGTTGTTAAGAAATTGCGAGAATTATCACCAGATTGTACCAAAGAGAGCATATGGGGCGTTCATTCAAACTCTTTCCCAATAGACTCCTCAATCAATGTTGTTTAAAATATTATAATTTTTGAAAAAATTTCCAAAAGTATTTGTGTGAATTTGAAGAAAATATGCAATATTATGTCTTTTTTTATAACAATATTATAACTGAATGATCTCGTTGTTTTTTGCTGAATGCACTCAATTAAATAACAATGGCATAATTAGTAACAGTTCTGTTGTGAAAAATACTAAATCTATGTGACAAAAAAAAACAAATAAAAATGATGTGCTTCATTAAAATACACTTTCTTTGATCCATTTTTTATTCCTAACCATAATAGAAAAATATTTGAGACTCAACTCTAGGGAGAATAAGCAAAAATGTAGTTGCAATTTTAACAATTAAGTAGTTGATAATAATGCCTAGGGCAAATCGCATGGAAGAAAATCTAAACTGATTAAATAAAACTGACGGATAGACTAAATAGAATAACTTCACACCAAATTATGATATCGTTATCAATCGAGCTTTGTTGCAATCCACATGTAGAGAGGAATCCAAAAATATTCTACTTAATTGCAATTACGAAAAATTAACAAAAAAAATATTTTGGGAAAAAAGGATTTGGGTTATTTATTGCGTGCAATAAAGGACAGCGTTTTGTCCGAGAGAACACTCGGACGAGGAAGGGGTCGACCGACCCTATATCCATTGCATTATATGGCTCCTCATAATAACCCCGAGTAATCCGTGCACCTGACAATGTTGGCAAATTTGAGAATTTTCTTTGGCATTTTTTATCGACTTAAAATTGAAAAAAACAGTTTTAGTCTTTTCAGAATGATAGTAGAAGAGTTGAAGAATCATGTATCGAGAGCTCAAATGGAACTGTCATTCCTAAAGGACCTTAAAAGGTCCTTCAATATCCCTGTTTTCAGCAAAAATCGAACATTTTTATTCACGAATAAATGAGTGAGTAAATAAAAAAAAAATATTTTCGCATTCTATGATGCTCTGGGAAAAGTCTCATGATCGGTAATGATAATTATGTTGATCATTACTTTACATAATATTGATTGTAAGATTTATATCATGCTTCATGTGTAAATTCCCATAAAAATATTCAAATCTCTGTGCTGCCCGAAAAAACGGTTTAAAAATTCGGGAAAAATTAACCTGGTCGTTTTTTTTTCATGAACTATTGAATTGAGGCATGGGAAAATCAAAATTCAAGTCCTGGATGAAATGCTGCAGCTTAATACACATGGTATACTCATTCGAAAGCTTATTAAATAAGCTTCAAGCTGACACCTGATTTGTCCAAATCCGACCATTTTTCATTGACTTATAAGAGTTTTAGGCAAAAAATGAATTTTTATGGTTTACTTGAAAATTAATTTTGGATGGATTTTTTGGTACTTTTAAGTAGACTAGACGGGAATATTCATATTCACATCACATATGTGTGATAAATGTCATTTGCTCCAATTTTCATCGAGTTATTGTAGATTGTTTCCATTTTTCCGTTATGTCACACCTCAAAAATGACAGTTTTTACTATTTATGGAGGCCTTAGACTTGACCAACGGGGATTTATCATATGTCACTTTGTAGGTCTCATCGAGATCTTCAAATTCATATACTATCTTATCTACCCCACCACCTATGTTAATTGCTGTAAGCAATAATGTAGCGATTTTAGCATGTCATGTTTTAAAACTCTCCATGTTTTTCCTTTGAATGGCCAAATTCACTCGGTTTGAGTTGGAATCTATGAAGATACTTCATACTTATGTGAAAATATATTGAATTACCCAGGAATTGACTTCTGATTTACTCAATTATCTTCATTTTTCATTCACTTATGAGGGTTTCCACTATAGAAAAATCCGTGTCCGTAACCGAACGTTTTCTTCTGGTTTTTAAGTTAATTCTCTCTTTCCTCTTCAACGAAGCATATTTATGGTATGCTCATTCGAAAGCTTATTAGATAAGCTTCAAATTGATACCTGACTTGTCCAGTTTTGATGATTTTTCATTGACTTATGAGACTTTTAGGCGAAAATTGAATTTTTATGTTTCACTTGAAAAACTAATTTTGGTTGGATTTTTCAATACTTCTAAGTGGACTAAGCAGGAATACTTATGTATCATTTCGAAGAGCATTCACTGTTCTTTCAAATGGTCTATAATAAATCTGATTTAATTGAATTTTCATCAAGTTATTGTAGATAGATTACATTTTTTACGTTCTGTCACACCTTAAAAATGACCAATATTACCATTTATTGGGGCTTTAGACTTGACCAGCGGGGATGGATCATATGTCAATTTGAAAGTCTCCTTGAGATCTTCAAATTAGTGTCTCATATCATCGATTCCATCCACTAGATCAAATGTTTGAGGGATAATGTAGTGAGTTTAGCATATCACATTTTGAAAATTTCCATTTTTTTCTTCTTAAATGGTGAAAGTTGCACGGTTCATATTCAAATGTTTTTATATATTCTATACTGAAGTAAAAATATATGTAATTACCTTCAAATTGACACTTTAATCATTTGATTACGGCCAATTTTCATTAGCTTATGCGAGTTTTTTACAAAAAAATTGAATGTAATTATTTTTATTATAAATTTTGCTTTCATTAATTTTTCTATGAGGCATTCCACAAAACCCTGTAGCAATTTCTGGTCTTAGAATTTTGATCTTCTTCTCCATACTTTTATAACTTATTATGTATCCAGAAAAACCCGCGGAAACCAATTTATAGCCCTTTATCTCTTAAAATGGTGGGCCACTGCACGATAACGTGTTTTTACCAATTTTTTTTCATTAATTGATTTTGGCCGTACTAATTGGGTTAGAAAAAAAAATTGCACATACTATTTGATCCAAAACACTCCGAATTTAAAAAAAATATCGTTTTTATTCTCAAGTCATTTTTTACGTGGAAAATCCATGTTCTAAACTTAAAAATTGTATTTCAACGCTGTGCCCCAATTCTTTTTCAATTTTTTTCTTTCATTGGAAAGCTGAGGAAATTTTAAATCTCCCGTAGATAAAACGTAAAAGAAAATTGAAAAAAATTAGGGAACAGCGTTGAATTACGATTTTTAAGTTTAAAACATTGATTTTCCACGTAAAAAATGACTTTAGAATAAAAAGGATATTTTTTAAAATTTGGAGTGTTCTCGATCGAAAACCATGTGCAATTTTTTTGTAACCTAATTAGTACGGCCAAAATCAATTGATGAAAAAAATTGGTATAAGCACTTTATCGTGCAGTGGCCCACCATTTGAAGAGATAGAGAGCTATAAATTAGTTTCCACGGATATTTTTTGATATATAATAAGTTATGAAAATATGGAGAAGATAGAAATTTTGAGGCCAGAAATTGCTACAGGGTTGTGTGCTCCGTGAGCGTTACCAGGCTTCTCTCTTTGATTTCTATGCTCAAGTCCATCTCCCTATTTCATGAACCATATATTTAGTATATTCATTCAAAAGCTTATTGAATAAGCTTCAAATTGAAATATGATTTGTCCAATTCTGACCATTTTTGATTGATTTATGAGAGTTTTAGAAGAACATTGAAATTTTCTGTTTCACTTGAAAAATTCACTGTGGTTGGATTTTTCGATGCTTCAAAGTGACCTAGATAAGAATATTTATATATCATTTTAAAGGGTATTTCGTATTCTTTAAAATGGTGTCTGATACATTTCATTTCATTTTCATCAAGTTATTGCAGATTGTTTCCATTTCTAACCGTATGTCACACCTCAAAAAAGACAGTTTTTGCTATTTAGCGAGGCTTTAGACTTGATCAGCGAGGATTTATCATATGTCACTTTGAAGGTCTCATCGAGATCTTCAAATTCATATCTTATATTATGTATTCCATCGACTACATGAAATGTTATAAGCGATAATATAGCGATTTTGGCATGTCACGTTTTGACAATTTCCACGTTTTTGCTCTTAATGACGAGATCCGCTCAGTTTGTGTTCAAATCTGTAAAGATATTTCATACTTAGCTGAAAATATATTAAATTGCCTTGAAATTAACTCATGATTTATTCATTTATCTCCAATTTTCATTGTTATGAAAGGTTTTAGCTGAAAATGAAATTTCATGATTTTATTGAAAATTCAGCTTAAATCGGATTTTTCTACAACCATTGGTGAAGCATATGGAACTATTTATATACCGTTTTGAAGGGTATATGTCCTTTTTCAAAATGCTGCATAATAATCGTGATTCAATGGATTTTCCATCACGTCATCGCAAATTATTTCCTTTTTGTTACCTTATGTCACACGCCAAAAATTAGAGTTTTTTCCATTTATGGAAGCTTTAGACTCAACCAGCGAGGATACATCATATGTCAAATTGAAGGTCTCATCGAGACCTTCAATCGACAAATTCGAACAAACAAACAAACAACAGTTTTTTTCTTGTTTTTAACAAATTCGAACATCCTGATAAGGTGTTAGAAACACCATCTGATTTCGTCTATTTGATTCCTGTTCCTGGAGTGAAGTTATCAATAGAATGAAGTATGAGCTCCACTTCACGTTGCTATTTGTATTACAAGGTTCAGGGTCAAGCGGTTCAGAGACGAATAATTTCAAATTTGAATTTCATTCTGGGACGGTGCAAATTTTTCGAAAATTAATAGAGTGGCAAGGAAAGGTCGCTTTGATATTAAATATAATTTTTAGTGAACAATACTGCTGCGAGTAAAAAATTTCCATTCTTTTCGATTGCCTTTTAGATGTAACTGTGGGATTAATGCCACAGTTACATCTAAAAGGCAATCTAAAAGAATGGTATCAGTTGTGATTCAGTAAAGTGGATTTGCAATTTACGATTTCTATATTTTTGTGATAATCATATCATCATTAAAATCTTTGAAAATTGAATAGTTTGTTAAGAGTTGGTAATGAAAATGAAACAAGATTGATAATTGAAGATTATTTGAGATTATTTGAAATTATTTGAGAATATTAGTGTCAGATCAAGGTGGTTGTAGTGGTCACGCGGGGAGTGTGTGGCTCCGGCGGTCATCCAAGCTAGGCAGCGTTCAGTCTGCCCAGTACCTGGATGGATGTCCGCTTAGGCACACCTAACCGCGTGGGAGTACAGTCGTTAGACACGAATGTACAGAACCTATTGAGTCAGTGTGACCAATGGACACAGTGGAATCCCTGCATTATCGGCCGGCTGCATGACTGAGGTTTTCCATGGTTTCCCTGGCAGTCCAATCCCGAATAGGGTGCAGTTGGAGATAAAGTAAGTCGGCCCATGGTAACACAGATAGGGAAGGGAACAAAATGTAACTCGTGGATTGGGCTGTTGGTCGCTCGCTCCCATTGCGGGTGGGTTGGTAGCGGATGTATTCATGTAGGTCTGACCCGTCGGACGGGTCGCACCAACAACTTCCCGATATTATTATTCCTCCCATTTTGACTAAAAGAATCCTTTTCAACTCTCAATACTCTGTTTATTTGTTCATGAGAAATTCTTGTTTTTAATTACATGATATTCATAACTATACTCACATAATTACATTACGAGGGAGGAAAGCATCGATTTCCGCGCTGCTCGTAAAGTCATACTCAAGCGACATTTTGGTAAACACAGTTCTCACTTGATCATTTTATCAAAGCACACGCCGGTTCGACACAGTGAGTGTATATGCCGGAAATAGAGGCAAAAACTTGGTCAATCAAAAGATGTCGCGTTCATGAGAAATGAGTCGCATTTTCATGAGACGAAGTACACCACTGATCTCGGCATTTGTTTTCATATAATATTTCTCTTAACTCGAATACGATAAGATTTCTAGTATTAAGAGTTAATATTAACATCGGAGTGATATAAATAATGAGAAATTTGGAAAAACACACTTTCTTAGCAACTAACTTCAGATGAGTTAGTGACCAATTAGTAGAGGCGCCAGTCGATAACGATGTATTCCAATTGGAATTTTTTTATTTCTCACTTATTGATAGGAAAACAGCAATTTTTGGAAGGAATCGGAGAGACGTATGAAATTTTCTTCATTATAATCGTTCTATATGTGATTTTCATGAGATTAAGAAAGTGTTCGTTGTTTTTTTGTTATTTTGAAATTTTCTTTCCGGCAAAACTCAAAAACCACTAAACAGATATCAGCCAAAATCTAATCCGCTCTAAGTTGAATGAAAACCTACCGATTGAAAAAAAAAGTCAAATCGGACAATTCGTTCACGAGAAATCGTTAACCAAAATTTTGACCACGTACATACCTAGTAACACACACACACACACACATTTTATTTAAAATTGTCTAGGAACATCGAAAAGACCTTGGAACATGGAGATTTGATGAAAAATCGATTTTTGATTTTCGGGGCCATTATGATAACTTCCCTGCCGGGAAGTTAAAAACCCGTGAGGGTATACATATGGAACCAAAAATTAAAAAATAGTGTCAGGTCGAATTGAAGAAACGCAATTATTTCCAATGAAGAGTGCAAATTCAGGGAATATTGATAAAAGTAGTGGAGAGAAAAATGAGCATCAAAAAATACCGTGAAGTGATGCTGAGCGACAACGGCAGTGCAGGGAAAAGAAACGGATGTTGAAAAATGGATGTTGAATACGAGAAAATGAATCTGGAGCGGGAGAAAGCGAAGGAGATATAGAAACGATGTCGTACTCGAAAATATAATGTAGGAATTGAAGAAGAAGAATCGATGATGACGAGTCAAAATTCTAATTGGACCGATCAAGTAGGTGATAACTGTACTAAATCTAAAATTGAAAAGACGAAATTTGCAGGAATGGCTGCTGAACCGCAGGGACGATATAAAGAAAAGCAATATGCATTGGAAACGAACAAAATGATTTTGAAACGGAAGAAGTTAATGAGAGGCAGAAACAAAGTCGCGCACGTAGAAATGATGAAACGATTGTAGAAAAGAAATTATCGATCAAAATAGGTCAGAATTCAGGGGTTGACATACTCCAGAAATGGAAATAGGAATTAAAAAATCAGTTACAACTGTTGCTCAACGACAACAATCCTGCAGAGCAAGGAAACGTACATTGGATACTGAAAAACATGGCACTGAAAAACATTGGCATGAGGAAAAGCTGCTGAAGACAGGGAGAATGCCATAAACGTAAGTGTGATGAAGCACTTACTATTGAAAATGCACGAATAGAACAGATGAAACATAATGTACAAAAACAGAGTTATCGTGAAAGGAATAGAGGTACCAGGAATTTGAGTAGAACGAAAAGGATTATAGGATTATTCGTATACATTAGTTTCCAGTGTATCAATAACCTCCGTTGCCTAGAGATGATTGAAAGTTCAGAACAAATGAGAAGAGATGACACAAATCCAACTTTTTGACATATATATTTGACGTATTCCACAGATCAAAACAGAGAAAAAAAAGAATCGAAATACAAACTTGAAAAATATTATTCATTACTTACCATATGTTTAAATAAAGTAAAATAAGAGAAAAGTGTGTGAACTTTTGAAAACCGTAATTTTTCAGATATGAAATTTATTCATCATAAAATTATGAATATGAAGACATTTTTTCTAATCTGAACAAAAGATAGTTGTGGTGGATAATTTATTGTTTATAAATTATTTATAGGAAATACTCGTAATTTTCAAAAATCTTAGATCTTAAATTCTTGCATTAATCTTCTTCTTAAAGTAAACTTCATAATTTTTTATGCCATTAGGCCCAATACACAAGGGTTCGGGACAATTGTAATGTCAAATTATCGTTACTCTATTGCTCAGTCACTCAAGTAATTGAATGTGAAATTTTTCCATCAATTGGAAAATGAATAACTCAACGCAGTTATGACAAATTACATAATTAATCAATGACTGAATCGCTCTGAATATCCATTACATTGTCATTGAGTAATCGTCATTAAAAATTCCTAATTATTTCAGTAATTATAAATGAAAATATAGAATTGACCATTATTTTTTCGATCGGTATTTTATATTCGGCCATTTCACATTACTTGCTTGGCAGTTCACATGAAATATTAATTTTTCACTTCCTTGGATAATCGGTAATTGAGTTTTAATAATACAAATTTACTTGAGAAATAAGTAATGATTATCGGACAATTTTCGGTTACTGATTCAATCATCAACTCAAATCCGAAGTTATCCAACTCAGTCGTTAATCAGTGTTACTGATGATTCTTCAATTGTTAATTATTCAACGATTAATCAAAATGTTGAATTATTCAATTTCTCGAGTAATCATCAATAAAACCTATCAATTATGTAATCACACAGGTAATAACAAATTATAAATGTTGATTTTCAAGTTACGAAAATCGAAACCGGAAATTGGCGAGGAGGGGGGATTTTGCAAAGCGGGGCAGAGGGGGGGAATGTGCATTGACAATTCACAACCAAAGAGTTTAATCGGTGAGTTTTTCACAAATATCTCGAAAACTAAGTGAGATAGCGGATTTTTACTAAAAATTTGGGGGGGGGAAGGGGTTGCGCTTTGAGAATCCACAATCAAAAAAATTGAGTCAGTGATTTTTTCAAAGATATTTCCGAAACTAAGGGAAATAGCGAATTTTTACTGAAAATTTGGAGGGGGGTAGGAAAGAGTTGCGTATTGGGAATCCACAACCAAAAAAATTTAGTCGGCGAGTTTTTCGGAAGGGGTGCTACAGGAGAAATAACGTAACGGAAGGGGTGCTACAAGGTGAAATACTGAGCCTCCTTCTCTTCTCCCTATTTATCTCGGACTTGGAGCAATACCTTATTGACATAATATACGAGGTATCGCAATCGATCACCAAAACGAAGCCCGACTTATTGCGTACGCTGACGACCTTGTACTGCTAGCGGACAGTCCCCAAGCACTAAAAAACACTATAAAATGCGTTTCGAATTATTTCTCGCTCAATAAGCTAATACACTGAGAGAAAAAATTATTCCTGCCAAGGATTGATATTCTCGTCAGAAGATAATATTTTTTCAGAACGAATTTTTCCAGGACAGTCATTTTCAGAGAGTCCAAGTCTATCCTCAAAAATTACAGTGATATTGAACAATCTGATTATTATGCTACATATGACCTTGACAAAATGTTCTCCGATATCTTCCGGATTTTACAAATTGGCGATTTTCTCAGGTAAAGAAAATTGGAATAATTCCAAATGTTAATAATTATTATTGGAGTTTCTTCGAGGTCATATGCAGAAGAATATTCTTATAGATCACCATAATTCTCACGCTTGGAACTGATTTCGGAGCACCTGGAAATGACTGGCCTGGAGAAATACGTTCCAAAAGAGATATTTTCTTCTACTAAGAGTATGAAAAAGATATCACCAATAACATTTTCTTGGAAGGAATAAAGTTTTTTCTTAGTGTAGTCAATAAGAAAAAGTCACAAATCCTTATTCCATAAGGGACCGCGGCCATCGGGGTTAAAATTTATGTATGATAATGAGGAAATCTAAATTGTTAAAGAATTTTGCTACTTAGGATGTATTTTCACTAGCAGTGGTACTTTCTCTTCCCAATCCAAAAAAGCAAAAATAGTTACCCAAAACGCGATTAACACGGTACTGCGTATTATGGGATCCACACGATCAAAGTCATGGCAGAGCAATGAATACCTCTTCTCTGCCCTGGCGAGAAGCGTCCTCTGCTATGGGATTGAATGTTGGGGCTTGCCGTACATGGATATTGTAAACTCTTTACAATGTAATTTTTATAAACTGTGACCGCGTTATCTGACAAGCAAAAATCCTGAAAAGGGTTTTAGGGGTGTCAAATAAGCGTAACAAATAAGAGGGGGTAAATTCAATAAAATGATATATTTCCAGTCAAATTTACATACAGATGGTGAGGCCTTTTGACTCGGATCTAGGGGGAGGGTAAGGCCAAGCGACTCTAACACGCGCAATATCGGGAAGGCTCTAATCAATAAAGAAGGGGGGAGTTTAGTCGTGTCTAGGGGCGTCTCGACTCTTACAATAATTATCTCACTGGGGGGAGAACAAAAGTGTGGGCTCACCGCTGGGGGGACGGAACGGGAAGATAAGACTGCAGAGATAGTGACTGGGAAAAGGGGAAAATAACTCGTACTCACAGGTCCTCTCGATGCTGGGGAACTGTCCGGGGTAATTAACACCTGGGCCTTCTCGGGGTCCTCTCCAGGGGATGCTGAGCCTCCTCTCCACCTCAGGGTCTCCTGGCTGATCTCTCCGATGTGGGATGAGGTCCAAGATCCTCCAACAATCCTCTTTACATTGCTATGGTTCTCTGGGCACAATTGACACGACGCGTTAACTGGGGCAGTCGTGAGACGAGTGGCTTTCCTTCCCGTCAACGTCTTCTTCGCAGGGGGGCAGATCGAGGTGGGCCAGGAGCGGAATCGTCATCCGCTTTCCGGGTGCCTGAGGTGAAGGGGGCGTTCTTTGGGGTTTCTTCCTGGGGTGCCGGTGTTCCACTTTTAGTCTAGGGCCGGAACTGTTCTCCATCCTGGGGTCTCGTCGTTGCTGGTCGAGGGGGACGGAAGGGTAAGGTGGGGAGGGAACTAGAGTAGTTGTGGGGGGAAAGATAAGGTAGCCAGCGGTGGCCAAATATATAGTATTAGGGGGCAGTGTAGTTGGGGGCGATAAAAGAGTATAAAAATAATAAAAAATAAAAAGTTTGCCTCGTCACAAAACGTCTACTTTATCTTCCATCGTATAGCCCCAACTATGCGATTCGTCTGGAAGTTGGCGCTACACCCACATTTAGCGTTGTCATTAATCAAAGCCTCAAATGGATCAAAAGACTCCTTGATATGGAAAATTGTAGACTCCCTAAATTATGCTACAACCACTTTCTAGTTCTCTCCGAATGCCCCGGCGTTTCAAGTAAATTTAACTGGTGCCTTTAGCTAAACAACCAGATCACGAAGTATTTCCCCCATGGATTGAAAGGCTTAGAAAATACTCATCATGCTAGAGAAATTAGATATCGAATTGCTGAAGCGTACAAACAAGATACCCACACCCAAGATATGAACCGCCGTTTACTATCGTCACTACCCATTTTCCCCACATTAGATTTACAAGACGGGACACAGACTTATTTAAAACTCAATCTGCCCATAAATACACTCAAGATTATCGCGCAATGCAGGCTTCAGAACACAATTTCACCTAAAATAATTTCGAAAAAGCGTTTATCTGAGATTTTCCACTGAGCCTGTTTGCACCTTTTGTTCGATGATTTATGTAAATAATAACTTCTTACATGTTTTCACTGAATGCCCCGTTTTCCACGAAGAAAGAATTAGGCTATGCGACAAAAGGTCAATCCACACAAAATGTCGAACCCATTTTCAATCATTAATGTACTAAACAACCCAATAAAATCTGATGTCACCGCTATTCATAATTATTGGTGTAATGTGAATCGGAAAATTGAGAAATTTAGTGAAGTCTAATTGAATGTTAATTTAATGTATTTTAATAACAACAACCATGTAATTTTCACGTAAGAGACCGGCCAGACTCCACCATGTACAAGATTGTATAACTTTTGCAAGGAATAAACTGAACTGAACTAGTCGGCGAGTTTTTCGAAAATATCTCCCAAACTGAGGGAGATAGCGAATTTTTACTGAAAATTTGAAGAGAGGGATTGTGCTTTGAGAATCCAAAACCAAAATAATTGAGCCAGTGAGTTTTTCAAAAATATCTCCGAAAGTAAGGGAGATAGCGAATTTTTATTGAAAATTTGGGGGGAGGGGGGTTGGGAATGCACAATGAAAGGATTGAGTCGGTGAGTTTCTCAAAAATATCTCCTAAACTAAGGGAGTGAATTTTTACTGAAAATTTTGGGTTGGGGGGGGGGGTTGTGAATGCACAATGAAAGGATTGAGTCGGTGAGTTCCCGCACGGAAAATTCTATATGCGGAACATATATAAATAAATGTATCATGGATATATGCCACATATATTCAACATATAGATGCATATATGTGTAATACAGCATTTTTGGTCGAATTTCATATATGGAAAATTGTATGTTTTATATATAGTGAGGTATTTTTCCAAGCACGTCGGCGGGATTCAGACGCGTGGTTCTCCACGAACTTTCAGCGACCTTTTGGACTCTCTCAATCCGGAATTAGAACGACGGGGATAAACGAGAGGAGACAAAATACCAAGCAGGGCGCCATTCCTTTCAACCGCCAAAGGTCAAGGTCATAACGTTGAGACGCGTTCCACGACTAGCTCAGATAACCGCGCAGGCGTGTGGGAACAGGCGACAATGAGCGTAACTCAACACTATGTAAATTTTGTAAAACAAAAAAAAAATGTATTTCTAATCAGTGAGTTATGGTAGGGACTTCTTACTCGTCCCTATGATAGTCAACATAGAATTTTCTGTACAATTGCGGGAGAGGACTCCCGCGAGCAAAGACGCTACACAAACCAAATTAAATCCAAAGGAGAGCACTATTGATTTGGTAAATAATTGCAACAGGTAAGCATTAATACCTGATCTTACGTGAACTTCACCAAAAAAAAATCTAATCAACTTTTATAATCACTAACTAAAGAAATAATAATAACTTTAAAGATGCGTGGGAGACGTTAGGACGCGAGGATCACCCGTACGCGACGACGACGCGAGAGCCACGACACGAAAAGTTATTGAGGAAGATTGACATAATCAATGAGTAGTGACGAATTTTTCCCCACAAAAAAAAATTAGTAATAATAATGGACCAAAAACCAGAACCATAATAACAATCAAATAATGAGGTAGCTGAAGGCTACAGAGTGTCGCGTCCCAAGCAGACTCGATTACATTCTCAAACGACCCCAAAATGGACGCCGGAGTGGATTCACTACGAGAAGTACGCGTGCACTCACAAAACAATTTCGACGCTCACCGTGATTCCGCGAGAAACACCAGGCAGACTCGTCTGGACCCTCAGTACGGCGACGCCAGGAAAGAAGGCCGGAAAATTCGGGCACAACACCACAAGTACTTTAATTTTTTTTGTTCAGGCAAATAAGCTCGAAGAGCGAAAGGAACTTGAAATGCGCAGAGCGACTTTAGCTAACCAAATCCCAGCGAAGAGTGTCCGTCGGGGCCGTACATCGCCCCGAGGAACCCCTCAATTTCTCCTACCCCCACCCGATCACGTGATGGAGCGCGAAGAATCCAGGTGATTCGACAATTTGATTTTAGCATTTTAAAATGGTTCCAATCCCAAATTCCTTAGTCCCAGAAAACTGAGACTTGTATCTCGCGGTCGGTGGATGTGATCCGCGTTGAGCGGCACAGAAGCCAACATAATCCGATGCTTCCTCAGTGTTGTAGCATCGGTTTTTTACTGGGCGGCCTTGTGCCACCGATCCATCGGTGAGGTGGTGGGGGTTCGCACGTAGAGGCCTGAGATGCCTACTGGCGTGCGACAATCGCCTTTCGCGTCCTTCGTGGTGTGAGTCTCCCAGACTCGGTGTGTGCGTGCTCGTCGGTGTGCTACTCCTCAGCTATAGCCCGTCTTGTAGCCATTCCCGATGCTCCGATCCACTCCCCTCGTCTCGAAGCTCACGTAACCCACGGTGAGCGCGATCGACAGGGTTCGAGAGAATGATGCAAAGAAAGTAAATAAAAGGAATAAAAAAAAATGACAATTGTGGCCCTGTGTGATCCGACTCCTCGCTGGGGTAAGATAATAATTTTCCCCCCATGATCCGCGGTCAGTTCAGGCGAGGAACAGTATATGATTTTTATTATGTTATAATATACTGCAATTATGCGATTATATGTGTAATATATATGTGATCGTATAATCGATATATATGTGATATATATGCGAAATATGTGCGAGTTTCCAATTCACATGTATGTAGCATATGTTTCACATATATTTCAAATCATATATTTGAATTATAGGCAATATATATGCAAGATTTGAGTGAAGCCTTCTAAAATGTTAAATATTAAGTTTATTAGTCCAATTCATAATTTTCTGCATATTACTTGCGCAGCCCTACCTAAATAGCCTATAAATAGGAATTAAATTTTCCTATCGGGGATTCGAACCTACAACCTACGGTGTCACAACCTAATGCGTTACCACGGAGCTATCTCACGCAATTCGTAGTGGTAGCAATCTGCATTGTTTATATGAAGTATCCAAATCGATTTCAAATCCATTTGGAGTTGATAAATCTCCAACCAGTACCAACTCAATAGTTGACGGGAATTATTCTTCAGAGTCTTGAAGCGGGTGATTTAAGGATCGGCTCTGGGAGGGGAGCGGTGCTGAAATTTGAAAATTCTAAATTGCTGAAGGACCCATCCAGCGACTTCTGATACATGATGAATTCGTGTGAATTCATGGAACATATGAGATTAGACTCGTTTTACCCCGTGTTTTATCCTGAAACTTCACTTTCCGAGTTTGCAATTTTTTCCGCAAGTTTCTCACCTTTCATCCGATGAAAAGTTTCTTTTTACATATGGGTAAGACCCCAACGAATAAAATTGGGCATCCATTTCATTTTATTTTAAACAGAATGTATAGCCATTGATTGTTTTGAGATATAGGGAGGAGGGGGGAGATTAATAGCACTCGGTAGCGAATAGATAATGAGTTTCAGTGAGAACAAGCCCTGAAAACCGAATTGTCGGGTACTGATATCAAGCAAACTGGGGTCCCAAAAATATTGTTGTCTTCAGAACAAGTATCAAATCTTTTGACGAAAGTTTTTCCATTCTCAGTGCAAACTATTTTGTGCTTGAAAATTTTTTTGCTATGAATCTCTTCTCAAAAAACTTTTTTCTTAGTATGCACAGAGTGCTAAAATCCCCTCATTATTACCGGAAAGCAGAAACGTCTCTTTAATTAGTTTATAGTGCTAGCACTTGACACTCATGATATTCAGTTTCGGATATTGAATAAATAAAACAGAAAAAAAGTACGAACAAAATCTGGTGTGCCACCGGTATTTTCCTAGGAGAGTTCATAAGATGAACTCCGTCATTTTCCTGGAGCTGGACCAAAAAATATCCTTTTTACCGTCAATTATACAAAATTTCCACAGGATTGAATATACGGTAAAACTCGAGAAAACCGGTAAAATGAATGGGGAACGCAAGAAATTATTCAATGCGATGAAATCAAATCCCTTCGAGGCTACAGAAATTACAAATAGAAGGTTCGGGACAAAATGGATCCATTTGAAGTTGAAAAAAATATTTGTATCTCAGAAACCAATTCATGAGTTTAATCAACAAACGACACAAGCCCCACAAAGAAATTATCAAATTTTCTGAAGGTCAAATGTTACGGGGATCAAAAGTGGATGGTTAAATTTCACGAGAGTCAAAAGTCACGAGGATTATAAGGAGATGGTCAAATTTTCTGACGGTCAAACGTTATGACGGTCACAAGTAGATGATCAAATTTCACGAGGGTCAAGCATCACGAAGGTCACAAGAGGACGATCAGATTTCAAGAGAGTCAAACCTTACGAGGGTTGCAAAGGAGACAGTCAAATTTCACCAGAGTAAAATTTTACCATTTATATGAATGATGAAATTTTACGGGGGTCGAATATCACGAGAGTCATGAGAAGATGGTCAAATCGAGGGTCGAGGTTCTTGAGGGTCAACCATTACCAGGGCCACAAGGGAATAGGCAAATTTGACGAGAATCGAACGTTACGAGGATCACAACAGGATAGTCAGATTTGATGAGAGTGAAACGATGGTCACAAGGAGAACGCCATATTTTCAATTTCTAAGGGCCTCACATCGAGAATTCAATAAAGCTCAATAATCAACACCATGATCCTTCTTACAATTGAGTGTCTGAAATTGTGACTTGTAACTTTTAAACAAGTCACCAACACATCAGTCATCCATCACCACTAGCGGTCGTTCATCTTGATATATTTAGGCATCGTATTCCCTTGTGATCCTTGCGATGAATGACCCTATCATAAATGCTCATCCCCTCGTGATGTTGGACCCTCGTGAAAATCACCGTCTCCTTTACCCTCATGAAAATTGACCGTCTCCTTGTCACCCTCGTGACGTTTGATTCTCGTAGAATTTCACCATCCATGTGACCTTCGTGACTTTTTATTCTCGGAAAATTTGATCATTTCGTAGTGAAACTTGTGACGTTTGACCCTCATAAAATTTGATCATCTCTTTGTGACCCTGGTGAGGTTTGACTCTCATGAAATTGGACTACCTCCTTAGGACTCTCGCAACGATTGACCCTCAGACAATTTGACCACCTCCTTGTGATCCTCTGAAAATTTGACCATCTCGTGATCTTGGCGATATTTGACTCTCGGGAAATTTGACCATTCTCTTGTAACCTGCGTGACGTGATAATTTGCTTCTCCTACAATCATGTGCGTGTTACTCCATCAGGAGTCTACTGTAATTGATTAAGGAAAGTTCCGAAAATTCACGGAATTTTGACGATTGAACGTGAGTCATTTCCGAAACAATCTGCAATCGGTTCGTTTCACCAATTCTTCATTAATATGGATGTCAAATCGGATTTCTCCCAATTTTTTTACCCGAGACGCATCCCGCGTAGGAATCTTCGGGAAAAATCTTACGATCGTAAGACTATTTCCAACGATTTGTTCCGTGTATCTGTATAAGCACTCATGGTCATGATTTGAAATTTTCCACCGCCTTGAATGTTGAATAATTGAGTACAAGTTTGGTACACTCTTCCTATCTGATTGTAAGTGATTTCTGCCCATCATGTTTATTGATAACGCGTCGCCATTACCAAAGTTGATGTTTTTCTTTTTAAATAATTCAGTCCATAATTTTCTCATCACACTGTCTGTAAAATGGTGTTTGACAGACACGAAGTGTCTATCAAACGGTGTCTATGCCGTTTACAGACAGTGTGAAGAAAAATTAGCTTCGTCACTCGGTCGGAAAAACTTTTCAGACCCGTGTGATTGCAATCCTTGGCTTCGCTTCGGTCTGCAACCCTCACACTCATCCGAAAAGTTTCTTCCAACCTTGTGACGAAAATTGCTATTTTTTGTAGGGGGCTTCTTGAGGATAATCGGGCGAGCCCGGAGGGTTGGAAAAAAAACAGCCATTTGTTTCTTTTTTTTTACGTATTCTTTAAATGATGGAAACGGCGTGTGCAAAGTTTCAGACTGCTGGGGCGCATGGTTAATTTATTATGAATTTTTGAAATAGTGGTTTTTAACGCGTGATCTTATGGAAATCATAAAAAAACTGCAAAACCCAAGGAAAAAATGCAGCCAAAGTTATGAAACTTTAGACACATTTAGAACATGTGATCAATGGTTTTTTGAGTGAAGAAGATTGTCGCCTAGGAGTATTGTTTATTCATAATAGCAAAAAAAGTACTGAAAAATTAAATTTCTGCGCACGCAGCCCAAACGAGCAGCAACGTCCCAAGTACCGATCGGGTGGGGGTAGCGCGGTCAATTTAAACGTCTCTTGAGAGAGAGAGCGATGAAGTGTTGTGATGGAGCTCCCTCGAGCCAGCGGTACCAGCTCCTGGTGAAACAAAAGAAAACTATCGACGATGTTGCCACTTTTAAAAAAAAAACAATCTGAAAACCATTCAATGTGTGGAACAGATAGAAATAAATTTGATTAGCTCCAAAAATAATTTTTAACCGGAGATACTCTCGAATATTGCTTGAATTTCCAATCCGAATGGGAACAATTTTTTTGTTCAGCGATTGGTTTTCTGCAGGAAAACAATAGAAACCCCTCACAGAACTGCACAGTTCTGTTTCATAATCATTCGAAATCACAACAAATCAGGGAATAATATATTGTTACGCTTGTAATTCTAGTAATAAATAATTCGTAAATAACTGAAATCACCGCAGAAATCATGCGAAATGCACCTAATTTAGAAATAAAGGTATTACTAATTTATAGAATTTGTTGCCTCATTTTATAAAAATGTTCGTAATGTGGAATTATTATTATTTAGCCGGAAAAGTTCACGAATGTGGTGAAAACCAACAAAGGCATGGTGGAGTCGACGAAACGTCGTACTGGTGGATCGTCAATTCGTGGAAAAGGTAGTTAGTGAGGGGATAATGTTTGGTTTTATGGATGGAACCTTTGCCAGCGCTCCATCACTGAAAGGTGTCCACCAGCTATACACCATCCTTGTACATACCTTCGGCCAAGTAAGTTTTGGTTTGAAAGACCTGCAAAAATTCACATATCAGCACTGGAGTATTCGCTACGCGCTAAAGCAAGTTGTTATGGATCACCGCAAAAAACATTTACACTCCACAGCAAATGTTCCGATGCTGGCGCGAGAGTTGTTCCGGGTCCGTCCAAATTCATTGACTTGAACAGCTCACTGAACTGTGACTCTTCTCCTATTTTTTCTTTGAGGTTGACATATGTCACGTATTTTTATTCATGTATTGAAACGTCATGAGTAAAAAGGCCCATTCGAAAACGTAAAATGTGCAATTGAAAAGTTGCATGAGACATAAAACGTTGCATTAATTAGCTGTATTGATACTATATTTAGTCTAATTTGAAATGTCTCAACTTCTCCTTCAAGTCCGATGGTGACTGTCAAATGAAATAGAACGGTCACAGATGGAATTAAAAAATACGCTACGTAATTATGCAGCGAAATAGAAAATCCCAGCGGTAAACCTTGCCCGAATTGAACGTTGCAAAGATCGTACCTCGCAAGGGTTGCAAGACCTAGGGTAAATCGGAGGAAACAAGCATGACACGGAACAAACGAGAGAATTTTTTTTTTCCTGTCTGCCTGTGACAGTTAATCGCTCCGATCATTTGAGATTGACTGGTATGGTCTGGTCTGATATCGTCTTGATAATAATTTGAGAAATGATGCATTATGAGATAGTATATTTATGGCTGCTGAGCTTTAGTCACCGTCTCACCGTTACGAACGGAGCCCGCTAACAGCGCCAACGCCGCAAGCATATACCAGTCCCCCAAAAGGACAAACAAACACCGACGAGAATCTCGGATAGTCCATTGTCATTTTTACTTCGCTTTTGTCTCACCATGACAGTTGTGGCGTTCCAACAGTTGTATTAATTCAAAAAGTGTTAACCACGTTGACTGAATAAATATAGTTTGTTTATAATACACGAACTATTACCCTATTTATGGGAGAACCGAAAAATCTCCATAATTGATTACCGCGACTTGATCCCGGCTAATTACGTTACGCAACCGACTTACCTCCATTCAATGCGTGCCACGAGATGGACTCCAACTTCCAGCATGCCTCTTCCACGTTAACCAATACATGGCGAAAAACACAGTAACTAGCACGATCAGGTACTAAAAAATCCAAACACACCGACAAAGTCTGCACAAGGCAGTCATTATTAGAAAATGTCCTTGGCTTATTCTCACCGGCTGGACATGGCGAAGACCCTATCGCCTGGTTCACACACATAGAAGTCCCGTTTAGGAACAGACGCATTACAAATGACAACAGCAAATATGACGCAGTCATGGAGGCCTTGCAGGGTCAGCACATAAGAGAAATCTCAGACACCATCAAGGCTTCATCAGCTGAAGAAAAATATAAATTTCCTGAACAGCACATCATCAAACATGTTTCTAAGTCAGTTGACCAATCTGTGCACAAGCTTTTGTACTGACTTTTATACTGGTGCACAGCTCATGGCTATGCACTCACAACCAGGCACCCTCAATCTTTGGATCTTTCCTGCCAGCAGGCTGAATATGATGGCAGCCGCAGACTACTGCAATCGCAACAGGCGAAAAACTCTCGTCGAGCAAAGGCTTAGCGCTATGCAGAAGGCAGTCGAGACCCTGTACTACAGTCTCCAGCAGCTGTATTCCAAAGTAGGACAGATCAACCCGAGAGAATCACACTTTCACTCTCGGTCACGCTCTTTCACGGCCACCCCTACGGGCCAAAGCGGTCTCTGATTAAACCATGAGCGTTTTGGATAGAGGGCTAGTCAGTGCCATCCTCCATGCTCACGCTCTAGCACACCACGTCAGCAACAGTTAAACTAGGTTCCATCTGAGGCAGCCTGGGGCAGGCTGGACTCTAACAACAATGCCACCATCAAAGATTTTCGTATATTTGTTTGTGACATAACGAGGTGACACGGCGCCTAGACGATTTTGCGTAACCGTAGATTCATGATATCCTCATCGCTTCTAGGTACACGGAGGAAAATCGTACATACCGTCGGACGCTTTTAGAACGACTTTCAAAATACAATATCGTAATCAACACACTTGGACATCGCATCTCGGCACAGGGAATTTTACCACTTCCAACGAAAGTTAAGGCGATCGCAAATTTCCCTCGCCAAACAACGGTCCGGAAACTGCGTGAGTTTTTAGGTATGATTAACTTTTATAGGAAGATCCTTAAAGATGCTGCAAAATTTCAGGCTCCTCTGCACAAATACACTCAGGATGCTTCAGTGAAAGGCTCACACCCTGTCACTTGGACACCGAAGGGCAATGCCGCTTTAGCCGCCTGCTAGGAAGAGTAGCGAAAAGCAAATTTGCTGGTCAATCCGGACACGACACTCCCGTATGCCATATTCTCCGCCGCTTCTGAGTATGGTATCGGAGCGGTCCTCCAACAACGACGAAGACAGCACTGGGAACCGCTGGCTACCTTCAGCCAGAAACTACAACCTGTACTGAGGAAGCACTACCGCTATGACCGAGGGCTTCATGCAATCTACGCTGCTGTGGGAAAGTTCCAGTACATATTTGAGGCAAGGCACGTCACTGATTTTCACCGATCATAAGGTCCTGCTACACGCTTTCGCCCAGAACCCCGTTAGAGCAACGCCATGGCAAATCCATAGCCTGGGTTTCATCGGCCAATTTTCGACCGACATCCAATACGTGGCCGGCAAGGATAACGTCGTCGCCGACGCTCTCTCTCGCATCGAGGAAATATCCGCAGTAGTCTCCACGAATAAGCTTGCCGAAGCCTGAGCCACTAACGGGTAGCTCCACCAATGCTTCCAGGGTCAACAACACGACGCCATCGCCCTTTGACCTGTCTACATCTCAGATTGCGCCACACTAATTTACTGTGACGTGTCTAGCGATCTGAATCGCCCTTTCGTTTATGCACCGCTGAAGAAGAGAATTTTCAATGCTCTCCATAGCGTCAGCTACCCTGGATCACGAAGGTCAACACACCTGGTGAAGCAACGATACGTCTGGCCTTGCATTAATGGAGGCTACCGACAGTGGGCCCGCTCATGCCTAGTATGTCAACGTAATAGGATATTATGTCATGTTTCATCACCTATTGAAGATTTTCTAGTACGTACGCGACGCTTTGAGCATATCGACGTGGACATTATCGGACCATACGTTCCGTACGGAGGGTATCGCAATTGACTGACAATCATCGACCGCGTCACTCGGTTTCCAGAAGCGTTCCCCATCGAGAACACTGGAGCGGAGTGTTTCGCCCGAACATTTTGCTATGGGCGGGTCAACCGCTACGGGGTACCTCTCCGCATGATGACCGACCAAGGGACGCAGTTCGAGAGTCAGCTGTTTAACGATTTCGCTCGCCTCCTCGGTAGCAGACACATCCGCACCACCCCGTTCCATCCGCAGTCGAATGGAATGGTGAAACGTTTGCACCTTCAACTAAATGATGCAATCCACTGTCATGAAAGCGACTCGTAGGTGGACACGCTGCCCATCATGCTCCTCAGAATTCGCGCAGCCTGGAAAGAAGATCTCGGCGGGACTCCCGTTGATCTCGTATACAAAGAGCCATAACGACTACCGGGAGAGTTGCTCGCTCCTTCAACACGACGCGGGTTCCTAAAAAGCCAACATGGCAAAACATATGAGAGATCTCTTTGCCGACCTCGCTCCTAAACCCGTCGCACGTCATAGACAGAGGAAAATTATCGTCTTCAAGGAGCTAGCCAACTGCTCGCGTGTCCTCGTTCGCCGCGACACGCCTCATCACACCTTCACGTCTCCATAAGAGGGACCTCACCGAGTCATATCGAGGCATGAGAGACATTTTGTCGTACAGATCAGAGGCGAAAATACCGTGGTCTCCATCGACCGCCTCAAATTTTTTTTTACTCCCACATGACGAGAGCATAATGGTACCGACGAGAAAGATGACGCCCCCGATGACAGAAATGAGATGCTCACCGCCATCACCTGAGTCACCTGAACCTGGAACCTCTGGACGTTCGTCATCGTATCGACCATCATATTCCGTCGCTGGCTCATCGACGTCATCAATTCTATCGGAACTCACAGCCCTGAAGATGCAGACTGCATTGTTTGCAAAACGTCGGCGCAATGCTGAAACCAAACACGGCATCCATCCGGGACCCAATAATGTCATCACTCTGTCCTTGTCCCTCACGAAATTTCGGGACAATTCTCGAACCTTACATAACACAAGATATTTGAACTCGCACGCTCCCCGACAAATAGATCAGTTGAATTCAGTAAGGTTTAAATATTCAATGTAAACACATCCCTGTACGATAAATATTTACTACTAAATTCTACTTTTCTCATTTAATAATATTTTTTATATGCAGCCGGTGATAGTGGCACTGATACTGATGGGGCATGGAACCATCGAGAATTATGACTCGGTGTTCCAGTATGTATTCAGTGAGGTGATTCCTGAAGTGGCCGAGGGTGGTACAATGATGTTGGATTATGAGCAAGTACCCTATACCAGCCTCAGTAGAAGAGTCCCTTCCCTCATGCTGACTTGCTGTCGCTTCCACTACGCCCAGGTAGACCGAACATACTCTCTATAACCACGCACGGAGTGTATAAAAATCGGGAACCGGAATGTTGTAGTCCGTCAGAATAAACTTCTCAAGATTTTTTTTTCAATGGGACAATGAAAAGAAAGTCCAAAAAACATTTCTGTTCACGTTCACACACGTGCGTGTGTGCGGTAGCGCGCCTGTGTGTGCGAGTATGTGTGTGTGTGTGTGTGTGTGTGTGTTTTTTATAGAGGTTTAGGAAAATCTTCAAAAGATTCTGGTAAAGTGATGGTAAAAACCAGATCTGGGATTTTTACCCAGTAAAAACCCTGTTTCCCTCTTTCTACCTCTAATCGTCCGTACCCATGTCCCTCGTGGCACCACCGTTAGGTATTACTTCACGAGAGGGGCTTTAGCTATTTGCTCTTATTCATGCATTTCTACTTTATGTACGTCCTCCTGCCTCACTAAGATATTATGCGTGGATAGAAGGTTCCAGAAAGAGATTTCTCACCTATGTCGCGGCTTTGCGTGATCGTTCCTCGGTTCTGAGCTCCTTCAGGACGTTCGTCGCGAAGTCACTCGTCGCGTCCCAGGCTGCCCGTGATGACAGCATACTTTCCACCAGATTCTCGGGTGACAGTTCCTTTCCGAGCTCCGTCTCCCAGGTGCTCCAGATGTCACTGTAACGGGGGCATCTGAAAAACACATGCTCCGCATTTTCTGCAACTCCTGTGCAGGTGGGACATTCTGGGGAATCTTCATGCTTGAATTTGAAGAGGTATTCTCGGAAGCATCCGTGCCCTGAAAGCATTTGACACAGATAATAGTTTGTTTCTCCATGAGTTGGACTTACCCACGCGGCTACGTGTGGAATTAGACGATAGGTCCATCTTCCATTGGTCGAATTCGTCCACTTCTCCTGCCATCGGTTTAAACTGTGACGCCTCTCCTCAGCCGCCAGTTCTTCGACGCCTATCATTTTCGATGCGAGCGATCGTTTGCGCCTATACAGCGATCCTCGCTCCTCAGCCAGAACCTCAATGGGCAACATTCCTGCGATGACACATACCGCGTCTTGAGAAACCATCCGAAATGCACTCGCAACTCGAAGAGCACCAAGTCGATAGACTGGTGCGATCTTGCGTCGCGCGTCCTGCAGCTGTAATACATCTCTCCAAATGGGAATTGCATATGTGAGTACCGAAGTCATCACTGAAGACAACAGTGCTCGTCTTCTTTGCTTGGGTCCCCCAATATTGGGCATGAGGCGAGACAAGGTGGATCTCACACCAGATGCTTTGGTCCCCACATGCTCCGCTTGCTGCTTGAAGTTCAGTCGTGCATCGATCATCACCCCCAGGTATCGGATGAATGACTGGGAGGTGATTTCACAAGACCCGACTGTCAGCGTGATTGTCTCGATCTTCTTCCTGCTGGTGATCAATACGGCTTCTGTCTTCTGTTCCGCTAGGTTCAGTCCAACAGAATCCATCCAGCAGCGGATGGTCTCGAATGTTGCGCTGAAAACACGTTTCATGTCTTCCAGGTGCTTCCTCACAATGACCACCGCCACGTCATCCGCAAATGCCACCAACTTAGTCCGCCGAGGCATGCTCAACTTCAGCAGCCCATCGTACATGATGTTCCACAAGAGAGGACCCAGTACTGACCCTTGAGGTACTCCTCCTGTCACCTTGTTCTTCCTGGGACCGGACTCTGTGTCGTACTTTAGGACCCTTCCGCTGAAATAGCTGCTGACCATTCTCTGCAGGTATTCTGGTACATTCAGTTTGTCAAGAGCCTCCATAATCCAGTCCCACCTGGCTGAATTGAAAGCGTTCTTGATATCTAGCGTCACCACTAAACAGTACTCCTTGGTGCCATTTAGCCACCGTTTTCCTGCAATCGCTTCCCTCGCGGTTTCGACGACAAGGTTGATGGCATCGAGTGTGGATCGGCCTTTCCGGAAACCATACTGACTTTTGGCGAGGATGGGTTCCACTGCAGCCTCTATCCTCTGGTGAATAATACGCTCGAGAATCTTACCTACAGTATCGAGCATGCAAAGAGGACGATAGGATGAAGGTTCGTCCAGTGGTTTATTTCCCTTTGGGAGCAATACCAATCTCTGCTGCTTCCAGACAGCAGGGAAGATGCCTTCTGTGAGGCACTCGTTGTAGACATCTAAGAATTGTTCCGTTATCGTGTGAATGGCCAGTTTCAACGCGACATTTGGAATTCCATCCAGCCCAGGAGCCTTGGAGTTTTCCACTCTTTTGCAGGCCTCCATTAACTCCTCCCTGGTGATCTTCGGAACAATTTCTCCTTCCCATTGTTCAGTATTGCGGCGAGATTCTGGTTGACCCGGAAACGGCGTCTTCACAATTTTGTTCAGGAGCACCGGGCACGATGGTGATGGTATTGATTGACTTTTAAGTCGTGTCATCACCACCTTGTACGGCCTCCCCCATGGATCGTTCTCTACCTCGCTGAGGAGCTCGCTCCAGCATTGTCTCTTGCTGTACTTGATGGCTTTGCTGAGCTTCCGCCGTGCCTTCTTGTATTGCATCTCTAGCCCCTGGAAGTTAGAACTTTTCCTACCACGCTGAGATGACCTCCTTGCTGCATTACACTCCTTCCGCAACACAGCGATGGTCTCATTCCACCAGTACACCGGTGGATGTCGATTCGTGGTTCGTTTCCTCGTCATAGTAGCATCGCAGGCTTTAGTCACCTTCCTCATAATGTCCTGTGCCTTCGCAGTCGCATTTGCACCAGCAATGGGATGGTCATCTAATGCCACCGAAAATGAGCCCGGATCAAATGTGCTCACTCGCCAGCCAACGCTGTTGGTTTTCTTTGCTGTTGATGTGACTTTATGGTCAGAACATATCTCCCAGAGTATTGCTCGGTGGTCACTCGCCGTGTTGATATCACTCACTCTCCATGAGTAGTTTCTCTTAGCGAGAGCACTACTCACGAAGGTAAGATCAACAATTGAGCTCAACTCCCTCCGCCTGAAGGTTGGTTCATCCCCTCTGTTCAGCAAGATCACGTCCAGAGCGGATATGGCTTCCAGTACAGCTTGTCCCTTCGCGTTTGTTAGCTTACTTCCTGAGTCAACTGCCCAAGCATTGAAGTCTCCAGCTAACACCACGGGAAAGTGTTGCTTGGCATCCACAGTCAGCCGATCGAGGAAGTCTGTGAACTCATCAATTTTGAGACTAGGTGGGGCATAACAGCTGTAGTAATATATTCCACCGATCTTCGCTCNCTCCTCCCTGGTGATCTTCGGAACAATTTCTCCTTCCCATTGTTCAGTATTGCGGCGAGATTCTGGTTGACCCGGAAACAGCGTCTTCACAATTTTGTTCAGGAGCACCGGGCACGATGGTGATGGTATTGATTGACTTTTAAGTCGTGTCATCACCACCTTGTACGGCCTCCCCCATGGATCGTTCTCTACCTCGCTGAGGAGCTCGCTCCAGCATTGTCTCTTGCTGTACTTGATGGCTTTGCTGAGCTTCCGCCGTGCCTTCTTGTATTGCATCTCTAGCCCCTGGAAGTTAGANTGGTGGATGTCGATTCGTGGTCCGCGTTCTCGTCATTGTGGCGTCGCAGGCGTTACTCACCTTCCTCCTGATGCTCTGCACCTTCGAAGTCGCATCTGTACCAGCGATTGGATGGTCATCTAATGCCACCGCAAATGAGCCTGGGTCGAAAGTGCTCACTCTCCAGCCAACGCTGTTGGTCTTCTTGGCTGTTGATGCGACCTTCTGGTTGGAACATATCTCCCAAAGTATGGCTCGGTGGTCACTAGCCGTATATATATCAGCTACACTTCATGAGTAGTTTCTCTTAGCGAGAGCACTACTCACGAAGGTAAGATCAACAATTAAGCTCAACTCCCCCCGCCTGAAGGTTGGTTCATCCCCTCTGTTCAGCAAGATCACGTCCAGAGCGGATATGGCTTCCAGTACAGCTTGTCCCTTCGCGTTTGTTAGCTTACTTCCCCAGTCAACTGCCCAAGCATTGAAGTCTCCAGCTAACACCACGGGAAAGTGTTGCTTGGCATCCACAGTCAGCCGATCAAGGAAGTCTGTGAACTCATCAATTTTGAGACTAGGTGGGGTATAACAGCTGTAGTAATATATTCCAGCGATCTTCGCCTTCACGAAACCATTTCTGCTTACGGTGTCTTGGAACGGCTGATTCTCACAAGCCCAGATTACTGCCTTCCCACTGGCGTCAGTAATCCAGGACTGAGTGCCAAGATGTCGATATGGCTCCGAAATCATGACAAGGTCCGCCTTCAGCTCGCGCACCGTTTGCATGAGCAAATCGTGTGCGTCGTCACAGTGGTTGAGGTTGAGCTGTAATGCCTTGCAGTTTCTCCTCTTATGATCGTCTTTTATTGGTGAGCTTCTGGAGTGCCTCGTTGTACGCTGGGCATCTACTGCTACAAACGACATGAGCACAATTCTTCGTTTTGACATTTTCAGTGCAGAGGGCACACCAAGGATCCTTCTGACAATCCTTTGCTTTGTGGCCATCTTCTCCACACTTTGCGCAGAGTTTTGACCGATCCACTCCACTGGTGCACTTGGTACCGAGATGTCCGTAGTGCCAGCACTTAAAGCACTTGACCGGCCTCTGAACTCTACGTATGCGGCAGTTCACCCAGCCAATCTTAATCTTCTTCCCGTGCGCATCCTCCCCCAGGATTTTCATGGCAGCACCAGCCATGTCACCGAGGCAGTTTGCGTCCCTCCATATGCTTTACGCATGGATTTTATGGCCTCGAGACCTAACTCATGCTCCTCACCCACTTGTTTCCGAAGAGCAACGAGAACGTCCTCCTTCGAAGTCTCCTCATCGAGGTCTTTGATCTCGAGATCTTCCATCGGCTCCTTACTTAGCACTTCGGCTTCACTTCCTAGGAGTGCGACAATCGCTGATCGTAGCTGGGAGGCTTCATCCGTCTTCTTCTTGCTCAGAATAATCAGCATGTCTTTAGTGGTCGTACGTCCGATTCTCTCGACACAATCACTAGCCTTATCACAAGCACTGTCTTTCTTCACTCGCTTAAGGAGGTCCAAGTAGTTCTCCTTCTCCTTGTGTCGAATGATCAGCGCTTTTGGCCTAGCCGCCAACTTCTTCTGAGTCTGCTTCATGTTCGGGTTTCCCCGTAGCTTCTTAGGCGCCGAGTCACCTTTCTCGCTTCGTCGCTTCCACTTCTGCCAGCCCTGGTCTTCACTGGCTTCATCCTTGTTGAACCTGCCTTGATTGGTCTCGCCCTTGGTTCGCTCGCCTCTAGCACGATCCTTCATGCTAGGTTCATTCCTTTTTGTCCCCTCCTCCTGGCGCGGTGACGTGAGCCGCTCGGGTGGACTTGGGGTCTTATCTTTCTTGGACCTTTTGAGCGAATCGGAATACGTTCCAGGTGATTCCCGATTTCTCTTCTTATTTCCTCCAGTGTCTTTCCGGTTCTGGTCTTGTGACCCTCCTTGCGACCCTGCATCCTTCATCGTCCGTTCCCTAAGCTCAGCATTTTTCAATGCTGGTTGGTCGGATTTCACTTTCTTCGGTGGCACTTGTTCTGGCAGACGTTCATGCAACGACCTAAGTCGCCTAGTAGAAGCCTGAACGCTCCTAGCCATCTGGCGAATATTCTCATTTATTGTTCGCCTATTTTTGTCCATCAACTGGGACAAAAGATCTGCGATGAGCTTCTCGTGGCGATCCCATTCTTGTTTACGTCTCGCTTCTTCATTTGAGACGGTGAGATCGATCTCGTGCTGAGTCTGCACCTGCACCACACTCGTGGGATGTGGGATCAAGGTGTACTCATGCGGTACGGTGAACTTTGTCATCCCTTGAGGCTGAGCCTCTTCTCCAGTTGTAGCATCTGAGGCCAAGTGGTCCACCTTTGCATAATGTGATGATTGGCTCCTCCCATAATCCATGGAGCCGGCATCAGAACTGATGGCGGGATTCTCCTTGTTAAGGCTACCCGCAAGGGAACTTTCAATTTTTTCATCACTCATCATTTTTGTACTATCTGTTATCGGGAGCCTGACCCGGGGGTGTTTTAGGGAGCCCACCCTGCACACCGCTTTTAGAGTTGGGTTTCTCGGAAGGTGTTGGTTCGCGCCGACGTATTTTATTTAGTCGGTACCCTATATTCTGAACGGCAGTTCAGAATATCGAGCATTCCCCCATCCACCACCTGGGGACGCGCCACGTCGCAGGACCTTCCAACCTGCGAAAACTCGGAGGGTAAGGCGTTCCTCGCCGAAAGGATCCGTGGTGTGTGTGTGTGTGCGTTTTGGTTTGCTGTGGGATGCATTTACGCATACCCAGTTGGGAAGGGAATCGGTGATTTCCTTCATCGAATGAGGTATGCCGGACTGAGATAGCAATGAGTAATACCGACTAAACTCCAGTCGGACCTATTCAATAACCTTTTGACCACTCGCACCACTGTTAAGAATAACGTAGGGAGAGAGGTCTCTGTTATTTACTCCTCCGCATTGTATTTCTATAGTGAATGTCTATCTGTTCTGCTGCGATGTTTGGTGAGACGAGGAAGTACCAGTAGATATCTCGTTCATTTTGAAGAAAAGTAATTTCGTTCATCACTTCGGAGCTTCTTCATGCCATTGGCCACAAAGTTTCTCGTTGCATCCCAGGCTCCCTGCGAGGACAGTATTGATAAAATCAGTTCGCCAGGTTTGACCTCCCTTCCCAGAGCGGTCTCCTAGGTATTCTGAATATCGCGGAAGTAGGGGCACGTGAAAAAAACGTGCTCAGAGTACACTCATATACAAGCAGGGCACAGCCAATAATCTTCATGCCTGTATTTATGAAGATACCCCTGAAAGCACATGTCCTCTCCTGACAGCATTTGAGGCAGCAAATAACTGATCTCTTCATAATTTCAGCTTACCGAGACAGCCAACGAGTCCATTTTCCTTTGGTAGAAGTTTCCCACTGCAGCTACCATAGGGATAAGCAATAACGCTGCTCTTCTATGCAAAGTTCAGCAGCGCTTAATGTATCCGACTTACTCCGTCGATGCAGAGACCTTCGTTATCTTCGGACAACACTCTTATAGGTAGCATTCCGCCGATGATTTAATATCCCATGACGTGACGCACATGAGACACACTGTGTGGTATGCGCTCGCAGTTCGCAGAGCACTCCGTCGATCGGCTGATGCAACGTTTTGCCATGATTCTTGTAATTGCTGTTCGTCAGCTCAGACGACAATGCTATAAGTGAGGACTGACCTGACCACCGATTACAATTGCAATTGTTTCTTATGATTTGGACGTAATATGTTGGGCATGAGACGTGATAAGTTGTTTCTGACTCCAAAAGCCTTGATATTTATATGCTCCGCTAGCTGCTTGAAACAAAGTCGTGTATCAATCATCAATGCGAGATACCAAATCGAAAGCTGGGAAATCAGTTCGTAGTCCCAGCCTTGCAATGCTATAGTGTTAACTTTATCAGTACTTGTAACAAACTCGCTTTAATGTTCCTGCGGTTATAGCCATACGATGTCCAATAAACCGTTATGTGACCTGCAGCTAATGTTGACGAAAAATTTCATCTCCTCTTGATATTTTCCCACGATGAGTACAACAATATCACCTGCAAAAGGCACGAGGTTCCCATTAAGTGGCGTAAGTTTTAGCAGCCCATTTTACATGATGTTTCTCAAAAAAAAACGTAGCACGCAGCCCTGAGGCACCCCCCAGGGAGTTTGTACTCTTTTGACCAACGTTTCGTGTGGTCCTTGAGAACCCTTCCACTGATGTAGTTATCTACCATTTTCCGCAGATATTGTGCTACGTTGAAATATACCAGAGCGTCCTTTATATAATCCCATTTGGCTTCATCGAAAAGGCTCTTGATTTAAAAATTAGCGACGAGGCAGTACTTCTTTATACCCCTGAGTTATCTCATGATTTAAATAGGTCCCGTAGCGGAATATACAAGAAGAATTATGGCATTAAAGGTAGATTGGCCTCTCCGGAAAATATATGTTATCAGCCAAAACCGGCTCAACAGCTGTCTCTGTTTTCCAACGGATTATACGTTCGAGGATCTTGCAAGCGGAAACGAGCATAGTAAAGGGGTGATATGATGACGGTTCGACCGATGGCTTTTTCACTTGGGAGTAACACCAACTTTTGCTGCTTCCAATGAGCAGGGAAGATCCGCTCCTTCAGACACTCGTTGTATGCGTCCAAGAACAGTCTCGGTTTCACGAGGATGTCTGATTCGAGGGCAACATTCGGAAGCCCATGTTGCCCAGAATCCTTGGTATTACCCACTGTACTACACACCTGCAGCAGTTCTTCCTCAGTTATTGGTGGAACCATAACATCCTTTCTTTATTCAATAAAACGTGGGAGTGCTGGTTCTTGCGGGAACAGCACCATGATGTTTTTTTCCATGAGTTCCAGATACGTTGGCGATAAAATCTACGGACATTAAAGTAACGGCATCATGAAAATGGAAAGCCGCACGTGTCACCTTGTACTTGTGCAAGGAGCTCATTCCATGATATTTTTTTGCTCAACTTTATTGCTTGACTGTTTTTTTTTTTGTGTCTTCTTATATCGATCCTCCAACTCCTTAAAGTTTGGCTTGTTGCGGCCTAGTTCGGACCATCTCCCCGCTACGTTGCACTTCTTCCGTGAGACGGCGATGGTGTTGTTTCCGTAAATGGGAATTCTCGTTTCCCACAACACCCAACTGCAACCTTCTTGTTGGCATCAATAACCCAGGGTTAAGTGTACATATGATGATATGGCTCTGAGTTCATCACGATTTTCAGCTTCAGATCCCGCATTGTTTGCATAATGAGATCATGTGCAGGCTCGCAGTTGTTGAAGTTGAGATGGAGCAACTTAATCACCGTTTGTTGGTGAGCTCCTAGAGTGCCTTCATATATGCTGAACATCTGGTGCCTCCAGCAATATGGGCACAATTATCTGTATTGCCGTTCTCACAGAGAACAGAGCAGACCGCGTTTCCTTGTTACAGTCTTTACATTAATGACTATCATGGCTAGATGGCTAGATGGCCATAGTGCCAGCACCTAAAGTACTCAACTGTTCGCTCCAGTCTTCTTATCCAACAATTCAGCCAACGTATCCTAATTTTCCCGTGCTTAATTTTCCCGTGCACAATATTGTTCGCAGTAGTTGGTGCCAGAGTTACTGGGACAGTGTGGGTTCCTCCATAACCCTTGGACATAGACATAATTACCCCTGGATCGATCTTGTAGTCGCTTCCGGCCGTCGATCTAGAGATATTCCTGAAACACCTCGCTGAACACCTGTGCCTCATCTTGTAATATTTGAATGATTTGATACGAGAGAACTATTACGGGTGGTTACGTCAAGAATGGGTTACTTGACACAACTTTATTAAATTAAAATTCAATATATTGAACCAAAGAAACAAGATTAAATTCAAAGATCGTCTCGAATTTAAGGAATAGAATTCAAACACAAAACCCATTTACAAAGGTCCCCTTTTACTTCAATTTTCTAAACCCCAAAAAGGTTTGGAATCAAAGGTTGGAAAGGTTCACTTGGAGTAAAATGAAAAGAATTTTGAATAACTTTAAAGTGACTCAATAGAGTCTATATTTTAACAAAACAAGTAGAAAAGTATAACTACAACATTCGACTTACATTCACTGCTCTGCTTTCAGTCGTAAAGTATTTTGTATGTGGTTAAAAGTAATGCCGCACTGAATTTAAGACGTTGGATTAAATTCTTTATTTAAATGAATAAAATAATTACAAATGTCATAAGACTTGGGATTTCAGAAAATAATTTAGTCACGAAAGACTAAAATGGAAATTAAATAGTCATCCAAGACTATATGAAAATTAAAGGTCGCGAAAAACCCGAAATATCGCCTTAATAGGTCGATAATAAAATTGGAACTGTGTCCAAAAGAAACTGGAGTATACTAACTCTCAGATATGAGCTACTACTACTACTGTAGCGATGACTACAAAATGCAATCGGAACTGTAACTGTCGTGCTGCTATCGCGCACAAGTCTTTATAGTTTATCTAGGAGGGTGTGTCCTCAGAATGCATAGGGAAATTTCGGGGACCAATTACAAATGACTCTAGCCGAAATTTCCCACTCCAGTGGTTTGAAATCTCCTTGTTTCGAGATCAACTCCATCTCTCTACATGAAGATGTTTTTGGGGTGTAGGCGGTCTTTTCTATTCCCCAACAACCAATGAAAATTGTTTTAGGAATGCCCATATATTCCCTCCACAATTCTCTTTTATCTCTTATTTTCAACTTAGCGTTAACATCTTTGTTATTTAATTTTTTAGAAACAATTCAGATAAATTTCATGAAATGTTATGATAAATTATAATTCATTGAAGAAAAATAGTAATCTAATAGTAATTCAATAATAATTCAATGACATAAAAATATTGTTTAAACTTTAATTATTTTGTGGTTTTCCCACGTTGATAATATTTCTTCAACAATTATGATAGTTCAATTAATATCCGAAATGGAAAATTATTCATAAAAGAATCATTCTGTTGTATGATGCATTTTACTATTTTTGTGTCACATGTTCGCCAATGTTTATCTCATTTCCTCCATGTGGGAAACGAAATCGTTACTCTATTTTTATATCAAATATTTGTCGTGGGAGTTACAAAATTTGGACCCACGCTTAGAATTTGTTATCAACAGTTTTCCGGTTCAAGAGTCCAGTGTTTATTGAAATTTACGGTCACACGTGGAAAGTACATGATTAAGGAGACGAGACTAGACTCAAATGTTTACAGTGCATCTGATATTGCACAGCTGATATCTCCTTAATCTAGGAGAAACTCGACGTTGGGAACATTTTTATCGTTCACAGATGTGTGCAGCCGAAATATTCCCAACATCAAGGGGGTCACTTTCCCTCTTCACAGAAGATAATTTGGGTTTCAAAAGTCGCTTCTATCACTGAGATAATTGAATGACGACGTAAGAAAATGAATTAAAATGAATGTTCTGACGGATGTCACAGGGTGGATGAAAAATTTGTAAGGACCACCGTTGTCATTGGCAATCATCAATATATTTTATCACTGCGTTCCTGGCATTTTACATACGATAGCTTTCTCTATATTGATTACATTCAGAAATGATATTCTCCGATGAAAAGTCTAATTCTTCAGACATAACACACTTGCACTACCCACATACCGACATTTATAATTTTCCCGTGTATTTTTTCTCACTTTCCACATAATGTGTTACTTACCAGACAAAAGTCACAGGTCAATCATTTTCCCGAATTATATAAAATAATCACATGCGGAACCATAAAAGGATAAGTATCTCTCACGACTCCATATAAATTATTATCAATTAATGGGGCGAACCTCAAATGAAGTTGACTTGTGGATTATCTTCGACCCTGGCGTTGACTCGACGATACAACTGATGGTACCATAATATACATGATCATATACTCATCTTTGTCATAAGATAAAAACACCTGTGGAACATCCGTAGATCCCCTCATCAGTCGGTGAGCTCAACCGACAATCGTCCAGTTGTGATCCACGCCATCCAGATTCATCAGTCGCTTCGTGATGCAGATGAGTACCTATGTGCCTATGTGCCTTTGTGCTTCAGTGGTGATCCACGCCATCCAGATTCATTAGTCGCTTCGTGATGCAGATGAGTGCCTATGGTCAGCGATTCGAGTTGATGAGACTGTCCTAGTGTGCTTGGTACCGCCGTCGCAGGAAGAAGAACCTTTTGGATGTGTGCTGGAATCAGCGAGGCTCGATTTCCCCTTCTCTTTTCCAAATTCTTGAATTGCCTGAGGTACCGTAGAGTGGTGCCCTCATATTATTTTACACCGTGAGAGAGATTATTGCCGCCTATTTAACTTGAGTAACGTACTCTACATTATCCCTCGTACTCTACAATCTTCAAGCAGGCCGGTGATAACTGTACACAGCTGATGAGCTCGGTTCGTCGTATTCCTGCTGAAGATGAGCAGCATCATTGGCTCCTTCCACAATACATGGAAAGGGCATGAGCCACCGGAGCTTGCACCCGATGGGAACTGACCACAGGATTTGCCTTGTCGGGTAAACCCGTATGGGAACTTAGTATTTTCTCATGACTATCCATAATTGTGTGTAAGCTGTTGAAGGGAGTCCACCCAAAACTATTTGATAATAATTCTTTATTTGATTTCCCCTTGGGGATTCAAAGAACTTCAGTTTTCCTCCTTCCTTCTCATATCTACCTTTACATATTTTCTATTCTAGTTTCTAATTCTAATTTAATTATATATATATATATATTTACAGGCTTATATCTATGACATCTTACATCTATGCAAACTGTTGGGGGTGACTGAGCGAATACGAGAGAGAAACGTGCGAGTGTGAGGCTGAGTGGGACCCCCGCTTCCGGTCTCCGAAATATCTCTGTATAACATCCAGAGTTCTATCTCTCCCCTATCCTACCCCTTAATCTCCCACCCCTCCCCTCTCACCTTTCCCCCTACATTCACAACCACCCCTCTCCCCTCACTCATTCATCTATTCTACACAATCATTCCTTCCTTTTCCCAATCATCTATGTATTTCTCTCCTCCTCCCTCCTCGTTCAGAATCTCTTTTATCCTCTCCCATACACTCCTTTCCTCTCCCTCTTCTTGTCTACTTTCCTCCAGAACATGCACCCAAGTTTCCTCACTTGCACCGCATCTCCTATATCTTTTCCTTTCCTCCCTTTCCCATGATCTCTCCCCTCTCATTCCATCCCCTAATCTGTACCTCATTCGCCTGTTCCACCTCTCCTCCCCCCATTCCTTCATCAGATATTTCGGAATATCCTCTACTATTACCTCTCTATTTCCTGAATCTTTTCGAATCCTCCCATTCCTTCTCCCGCCTGCTCCTCATTCCCTCCTATTCTAGTTATCCCTCTTTCTACCTTGAAGTTCCTTCTCTCCATCTCCATCTTGATACTACGGACCTATTCTCCCTCCCATCCAACTCTTTTAGGCAGTTTCTGGCAATGCTGCTACCCTCCTCACTTCTCAATTTCTCTTCAAAATTCCAAGCTCTTTTCGCTGCCCTCGTCCTCAATTTTTCCCTTTTGAGTTCTCCTATTATGAGATACCCCGGAGTTCCTCTTCCTGATCCAAACACCCATCTCAAATACCTCTCCTGCAGCCTCTCTACCCCCTCCCTCTCCTTCCACCCCCATATCCTGATTCATCCAGCGCCGTAATCAGCATCTTTCCATCTTTATCCACCTTTCTTTTATCCTTAGACTTTCTCGACTCCTTATCCTCTAATTCATCCTGTTCTATTAACCCTCCTTTCGTACCGGTTATCGCGTTAAAATCCCCCCCTATGATTGCTATTTCCTCATTCTTCTTCTCCATCACTTCCCTGATTCTCTCTATCTTTTGTCCCATATCCTGGTTTACATATTGCATATTCCTATTATCCTATAACTCTTTCCCTCTATTCCTATATTTTCCTCTAACCACCCTTCCACTCCCACCTCTCCCTCTTCCACCCCTTCCCACTTCTCCTTTACACAGCTCCTTTCTAATTCCCATTACCATCCCTCCTATCCCTCTCCCCTTCCTATGTACTCTTGTGGCCAGCTGCGCTTTCCAACAAAACCCTTCCGGCAGTTTCTTCTCTATTTTCTCACATCCCGACCTCTCTAGCTATGTCTCTATCAGTACTATCACATCCAATTTCTCTAATCTCCCCCAGAAATCCTTATCTTTTCTTTCTAAGACCTTTACATTTCAGAAGGCCAGTTTCACACCTACCTTTTCCTTTCTCTTTACCTCCTTCCTATCCTTGTTTACACCATTTCCTCCTTTGCGCCTACTGCGCCCCCCCCCATACCTTGCTATTGCCTTCCCCCTCGACCCTACCTCCTTGCCTCCTCTTCCCTCTGTTGCCCTTCCTAATCCCCCCCCCCTCCTGCTCCTGCTCACCTGTCTCCATCGCCTCAACATTGTTTTCTTCTCTCTCCCTCACCTCTCTGTCCACCGTCCATTCTTCCCCTAACCATGTTCTTAAGCTTCCGTCCATTCTTCCCCTACCATGTTCTTAAGCTTCTCTGACATCTCGTCCCACAACCACGTTTCTCTATCTATCCATAGCCTATCCCTTCCTACATTCACCCTTATTCCCTTCCCACTTTCAACTCTTTCTACCTGTAGCAACCACCATTGTCTTTTCCTCTCCCTCCAAGTCAAGTCGTCTTCTAATCTCTCTTTCCTGCCTCTCAGTTTAGCCCTGTTCTCCACTATCCTCTTTTTATCATTTGGATCCTTAAGCTCTAACACCACCGACTGTCTTCCCTGTCTGTCCTTACCACCTATCTTTCTTACCTCTTTCACTTCCACCTCAACCTCTAACACCCTTTCTAGCAACTCCCTCACTTCCAACCTCCCATCTCCCTCCCCTACTCAATCCCTCTTATCACAACATTTTTCCTCCTTCTCTCTCTCTTCAGCTTCTCCTCCTTCCATTCTAGTTCCCAAATTCGCTTCCTTAATTGCTGATTTTCCTTCACTGCCTTTTCCTCTCTCGGCCCTACGTTCTGTACCCCCCCTACACTCAACTCCTCCAGCTTCTCCTCTAGAGTATCTACTTTTGCAACTTTTCTCTGTACTTCCTCTAATCTTCTATTATTTTCTACATTCTCCCTTTTCCTCTCCCTACCTTCATCAATCGCACTATTTTCCATTTCACTTGACTTCTCCCATATCTTCTCTCTTTCCTCATCCCATTTCCTTCTCTAATCCTCCCACGCTTCCTTTACTTTCACTATCTCCTCCCTCGTTACCCCCCCGTCCTCCTTGAGCTCCTTCAGCGATTGCAGGGTACTGGCGCTAAACTTAACCATAAGCTTTTCTAATCTCCCTACCGGATGATCCTTCTCCTCTTCCTCCCCGTTTCCCTGCATTTTTCTCTTTTTCTCTTCTGCCTCCTCTTCCCCCTCCTCGCTAACACCCTCTGATTGATCACTTCTTTTTCTCTTTTCACCTGCCTCTTTCCCCCCTAAGACTAGATCTCCCCCCTCTACCTCAAAATGCCTGCCACCCGACGGGGATCCAGAGACGCTCCTCCTCCTAATCCTTTCGCTCTGCAACTTCTCCCTCAGCAATTTCTGGTTAGTCAACAACACGCCTCTCTTCTTTCTATTTCTCCCCACCACACCCTCTGTATCAGAAACCTCTGAAACGTCAGCCGAAACTGATGACAAATACTCCAACTCGTCCCCCCCCTTCCCCTCCTCCTCGCTTACTATCTCTTCTTTCTCTTCCCCCTCTTCTGTTCCCTCTTCGTTATCTACCTTGATGTTTACTATAGATCTGAATAGAAAACTCATTTACCTACCTCACTTTCCCTCCCCTGTTTTACCTACTCTTTCACTTTCCACTTCTAATTCTCCCCGCTATCTTGTCTTGTCGCCCCTTTCTTTTCTTTCCCCTTTTTCCACCTGTCTCTCCCGCCCTTCTCCCTTCCCCTCCTCACCAAGCTATTCTCTAACCGCCTAACCCTTTCTTTTACACTCACTCCCTCTCCCTTTACTCCACACCCTTCTCTGTGTCTATCCTACTACCTTCCCTGCTACTTTCTGACTCTCCTACTCCACTCTCCACTTTTCTAACCCGTTTTCTATCACCCCCGCTGAAACTAACCTCCAAACTCTCACTGCCACTTTCACACCTCAATTCACTCCCACTTCCACTCTAACCCTTTGCACTCCACCATTCATTCACCACTCTTACCTTTCCCAACCCTCCTTACCCTCCCTCCTTAACCCTCCTTTCTCCTTACCCTCTTTTTAATACACTCAACTTAGAATAATCAAAAATAACTTAATAACCAAAGCACCCAAAAACTACCAACTTTATCCTCGCAGACCGGAAACGGAAGTCCACCCAAAACTATTTATGAAAAGCTGTTGTAGGTAGTGGCAGACAGTTTATTGCATTTCAGTCTGTTGTGTCAGTAGGTAGACCCAGTGAGGACTTCTATTCTCCACCTGGAGACGCCGTAGCAGCTAAGCTTCTTTAGCAACGTGCCCCGAAAAGGACAAGTCTGAGCTGGGAGGTGTGTATTTTTTTTTGTTTTATAAAGGGCAAAATACTCATCAGGCGTAAATACTCAATAATAATCGGACGTAATGTATATTCCCCTGAAACATTCGAGCATGTCTGGCCCGATATGTCGGACTTGGATATCCTATACCGACTAAGAAACCCCTGTCATCGATCTCGGTGTCCGCCGCGGAACCGCTGTTAGGCATTACTTCACGGAGGGAGGATGTAACCGTCGCTCTTCCTTTGCGAATTTGGTCGTTCCTTCCCAGGCTATTTACTATGACAACATTACTATCACCAAGCTCTCTGACAAGATCCTTCCACCGAGTGCAGTCTCCCAAGTAGTGCGAGATGAGTAGACGCGCGGGTACACAAAAAATACGTGTACAGGAGTCTTCGCTGACTCCTGTGCAGGCCGGGAACTTCGGGGAATCTTCATGTTTGAATCAACGAAGGAAGTCCCGAAAACACTGACAGGTGGCCTGTCAACATCTGAGTCAGCTAGTAATTGACTTCCCCGTGTTATCGGTTCAGCCAGACATTTACCTTCCTTATATCCTCAACTCTGCAGGACTCAGAGTGATCGATCGCTTCTGCCGGTGAATGTATCTGTGTGTTTCTTTTTTCGAGTGCTTTCGAAATAATGCCTGCTCGCACGACAGTAGACATTCATCACACCCTGTGTCGGACATGCCCTGACTGAAGATCTCACCTCGAAATCCTTCAGACTTTTGATTTCCTCGCGGCACCACCGTAAAGTATTACTTTGCGAGGGAGAGGTTTTAGCTTTATGCTCTTCCATTTTGTTTCCAGCCAATGTACGTCCCCCTATCTCACTAAGGTGTTGGATATGGGCAGAGGGTTCCAATTGATTCATCGTCTATTCTGCAGCTTTACGTCTGCGTTCCTCACGTCTGAACTCCTTGAAAGCTTCTGTCGCGAAGTTGCTCGTTACGTTCTAGACTGCTTTCGATGAGAGCATAGGTTCTACTAAAGTCTCAGGCCGGACCGTTCCTCCAATTGCGAACTTCCAGACATCGCGTACCCTGCTCCATCGACGTATTCGGTAACTCCTGTGAAGCCCGTACACTATGGGAAACCCTCATGTTTAGATTTATGAAGATATTGAAGGAAACACCCATGGCCTGAAAGCGTCTGCGTCAGATAATAGTTTACTTCTCCGTGGTTTCGCTTGAAACAGACGTCCACCTGAAGAATAAGACGATGATGCCATCTTCCTTTTGTCGATGTATTCCACCGCGGCTGCCATCAGTGTATGCTGTTGGCTCTCTGCTCTGTACTCAGATATTGTGGACTCAATGGGAGTTGTCCTTGATCATTCTGTCTGTTTTTTTAATATTTTTATTAAGGAGAAAAAATGCTCTGTACGCACACACTCCGAGTTGAAGACTCCTGGAGTGTTGCGTCTGACTCGGTCTGGTCTGGATAGTGTCGACCTCGAGCCGCCATGGCTGGTGGAAACCTGACTTGTATTGGCTCGGCAAATATGCAACCCATATGGACTAAAGAAGATACCCCTCTTGCCTGCCTCCTACTTCCCCGCGGGACCGCCGCTAGGCATTACAGCACAGGGGGAGGATTCAGCCGTAGCTCTTCCTTCTGTTCATCGAAGTCAACGCTTCCTTCCTCTCAATTGCTATTCTTCTTCCTCTTGTCTTGGTTTATCTCTCGTTCAGCCTTGCGTAGGTCCTTTAGGACTTCTGTTACGAAGGTGCTGGTTGCCTCCCAGGCTGCCTCTGATGAAAGCATTGCTTCCATCAGATCCTCAGGCTGAATCCTCCCTCCGAGTGCAGTCTCAAGAGTGCTGCGGGGCACGTTGAAGCGCGGGCACACGAAGAATACATGCTCCGCATATTCGGCAACTCCTGTGCAGGCCGGGCACTCTGGAGATTCTTCATATTTCAACCTATTAAGATATCGCCGGAAGCACCCGTGTCACGAGATCATCTGTGTGAGATCGCAGTTTACTTCTCCATGTTTTCGGTTTACCGATGCTTCCAATTTCGGGATCAGGCGGTGAGTCCATCTCCCATTGATCGAGGCATCCCACAGCAACTGCCATCGATGCAGACTGTTGTTCCTCTCGTCCGCGCTCAGCCTAGCGGCACTCTGCGTTGTTAACCTTTTCCGCCGGTAGAGGCATCGTCGTTCCTCGGCAAGTACTCCTGTCGGCAACATCCCGGCGATGACATATACGGCATCTTCTGACACCGTGCGAAATGCACTGGCAACTCTAAGGGCGCTCAATCGATAGACCGACGCCACCTTCCGTCGCGCGTGCTGGATCAAGAGTACCTCAGCCCAAATGGAAATGCCATATGTGAGGACCGACGTGACAACTGATGACAGCAACGCTCTTCTCTTCTGCTTTGGCCCTCCGATGTTCGGCATGAGCCGTGAAAGGACGGTCCCAACACCAGACGCGTTAGCGCCGACGTACTCCACTTACTGCTTGAAGCTAAGGCGAGTATCGATCATCACTCCCAGGTACCGTAGCGATCGTTGAGACGTAANCCATATGGACTAAAGAAGATACCCCTCTTGCCTGCCTCCTACTTCCCCGCGGGACCGCCGCTAGGCATTACAGCACAGGGGGAGGATTCAGCCGTAGCTCTTCCTTCTGTTCATCGAAGTCAACGCTTCCTTCCTCTCAATTGCTATTCTTCTTCCTCTTGTCTTGGTTTATCTCTCGTTCAGCCTTGCGTAGGTCCTTTAGGACTTCTGTTACGAAGGTGCTGGTTGCCTCCCAGGCTGCCTCTGATGAAAGCATTGCTTCCATCAGATCCTCAGGCTGAATCCTCCCTCCGAGTGCAGTCTCAAGAGTGCTGCGGGGCACGTTGAAGCGCGGGCACACGAAGAATACATGCTCCGCATATTCGGCAACTCCTGTGCAGGCCGGGCACTCTGGAGATTCTTCATATTTCAACCTATTAAGATATCGCCGGAAGCACCCGTGTCACGAGATCATCTGTGTGAGATCGCAGTTTACTTCTCCATGTTTTCGGTTTACCGATGCTTCCAATTTCGGGATCAGGCGGTGAGTCCATCTCCCATTGATCGAGGCATCCCACAGCAACTGCCATCGATGCAGACTGTTGTTCCTCTCGTCCGCGCTCAGCCTAGCGGCACTCTGCGTTGTTAACCTTTTCCGCCGGTAGAGGCATCGTCGTTCCTCGGCAAGTACTCCTGTCGGCAACATCCCGGCGATGACATATACGGCATCTTCTGACACCGTGCGAAATGCACTGGCAACTCTAAGGGCGCTCAATCGATAGACCGACGCCACCTTCCGTCGCGCGTGCTGGATCAAGAGTACCTCAGCCCAAATGGAAATGCCATATGTGAGGACCGACGTGACAACTGATGACAGCAACGCTCTTCTCTTCTGCTTTGGCCCTCCGATGTTCGGCATGAGCCGTGAAAGGACGGTCCCAACACCAGACGCGTTAGCGCCGACGTACTCCACTTACTGCTTGAAGCTAAGGCGAGTATCGATCATCACTCCCAGGTACCGTAGCGATCGTTGAGACGTAATTTCATGATTCCCGACATGCAGCGTGATGGTTTCAATCTTCTGTCGGCTCGTGATCAGCACAACCTCCGTCTAATGTTCTGCCAACGTCACTCCCACTGAGTCCATCCATTGATGAATCCTGTTACATGCAGTATCAAAAATATAACTGATCTCCTCCAGGCGCTTTGCAACGATTACCAGAGCTACATCGTCCGCAACCGCGACGAGTATAGCTTTCTTGGGTAACGTTAACTTCAGAAGACCGTCGTACACTACGTTCCACAAGAGAGGGCCAAGCACTGAGGCTTGGGGAACACCCCCAGTGACTCTGTACTCGTTTGGGCCGGTGTCTGTTTAGTATTTCAGGACTCTGTCAGTGCAGTAGCTTCGCACCATCCTCTGCAGATATCCTGGCACATTCAGATCTGAGAGGGCCTCCATGATGCAGTCCCATCTGGCGGAGTTGAAGGCATTTTTTATGTCCAACTTTACTACCAGACAGTACTGCTTCGCGCCCCATTTCCACCTTGCGCCAGAGATTGCCTCCCGTGCAATGGAGACGACTAGGTTGATGGTGTCAAGCGTGGTATGACCTCTACGGAAACCGTATTGGTTGTCAGTCAATTGTGGTTCGACCACCTCCTCAATCCTCTGGTGGAATATGCGCTCCAGAATTTTTCCGGCTGCGTCCAGCATGCAGAGGGTTCGTCCGAAGGCTTCTTCCCTTTGGGAAGGAGCACCAGTCTGTGCTGCTTCTACTTGGTCGGGAAAATCCCCTCCTGAAGACATGTATTGTAGACACTCAGGAAGGCTCCTGGCACTACGTTGATTGCTGCCTTCCGGGTGATGTCGGGATTCCATCCATTCCTGGTGCCTTGGCGTTCCCAAATCTGCGGCCGGTTTTCAGCAACTGCTCAAGTGTCACTGGTGGAATCGCTTCTATATCGCGCTTTTCGGTGTCGGAGTCAAGCTCCGGTTGTTGCGGGAACAGAAACGCGACAATCTTTTCCAAAAGTTCAGGGCACGTAGGCGATAGCATCGGCTGGCTTTTCAGCCGCTTCATGGCCACACCGTAGGGTCGCCTCCAAGGATCCGCTTCGACTTCATCAAGTAGCTAATTCCAGCACTGTCTCTTGCTTCCCTTGATCGCCTTGTTGAGTGTCAGGTGTGGCTCCTTGTACTTGGTCTCTAGTTCTTTGGAGTTTGGCTTCTTCCGGCCTCATTGTGCTTGCCTTCTCGCTCGAATGCAATCGTTTCGAAGGGTAACGATGTGGTTGTTACATCGCAGACTTCGGTGACTTTACGCATACCTTCTTGCACTTTCTCTGTGGCATTGCTTCCTTGAATCGAGCGATCGTCGAATGTTTCTCGGAATGTGCTGGAGTTGAAGGCCTTCGACTTCCATCCAACCGCGTGGGTCTTGCTGGGTACTGGTCCCGTCTTCCGAACAGTGGATACTTCCCAGAGAATCTCGTGATGGTCACTGGCAGTGAAGATATCTAACATCTCCCAGTTGCAGCTTCCCCAAGTGAGGCTGCTGCTTGCAAAGGTGAGGTCCTCGATTGAACTAGCCCCTCCTCTCGAAAATTGGCTCTTCGCCACTGTTCAGCAGTACCACGTAAAAAAAAAGACATGGCCTCCATTAGTGTTTTACCCCTAGTGTTTGTCTCCTTGCTGCCCCCCTCGACTGCCCAGGCGTTAAAGTCCCCAGTGATGGGGAAGTGCTGCTCCGCGTCCTCGATCAGTCGGTCCACGAAGTCTGCGAACTCGTCGATGGACAGTAGGCTGCCACATAAATTAAAATTCCGACATGTGAATTTGATAGTTCAATAAACGAGACGACAATGTGATTTTTTCCGATTTTTAAAAACATTTTTGAAGTCGACACATTCGATTCAAACTTTTATAAAATAAAATATAAAATAATAAAAATATAAAAATATAAAATTCCAACATGCGAATTTGATACTTCAATAAACGACACGACAATGTGATTTTTTTCCGATTTTTTAAGACATTTTTGAAGTTGACACATTCGATTCAAACTTTTATAAAATATTTGACCTACTAGTAGTTTGTAGCCGTTAGGGCTCGGTGAAAAGTCAAATGGCTTTATGGCAGTCTTTTGCCAGGTAGCTGGAGTGTACGACCCGCCCAGTGGGCATTTTTCAGGTAGCACAACACAGATCTACTATTTCCCATCCGTTCGACTGAATTTTCTTTTCTCTCACACAACAGAGCGGGTTCTTCTAGGATTCAGATCTTTCTCCTCGAATTAATATTTTTCTTCAATGTTTATTCTACCCTCTGATTTATCAATTCTTAAGGGGAAACTACTATGAGTTTTAAAAGTCGCAGGTTATTGGAGTGAGATTTCTCATCCATTATAGATAGATTATATAGGTCTAAAATCAAATAATTAGTGCAAAAAAAATTGATTGTTCATTGTTCATTTACCTCGCAGATGCTTAAAATGTTACAAATAGTCCAGGCCCTCCAATTTTCCAGTTATAGAGGATTTTTTTCAAAAAATGTGCACAATAACAATTACGAATTAGTTTTTTGGAATTCGACTCCTACGCAGCTCATTTCGTTTTGTTTATTATAAAAATTTGCACCATTCATGTAAAATAGACAGGAAAATTGTCTTTAAAATATTAAAAATATATTCTTGATTCTTTCAGAAACATTTTTCGGGCTATTGTACATGACTGGTGGAATTTTGTATTTAAAAAATTGCGAAATTGGCTGTGTAGAAGTTGAATTTCAAAAAACTAATTCGTAATTATTATTGCACACATTTTTTCAAACATTTTAGAAACAAAAAACCTCTAGCTCAAAAATTGGAGGCCCTGGACTATTTTTAACATTTTAAGCGTCTGCGGGGCAAACGAACAATAAATAATCAATTTTTTTCCACTAATATTTGTTTTTATATATATATAACCGATTTTCAATGTATGAGAAATTTTATTCCAATAGCCCGTTACTTTTAAAACTCACAGTAGTCTCCCCTTAATACAAAAATATAATTTTTTTTGATGGAGTGAAAGGAAAAAAGATTAATGTTACGTTATTGCAAAGCAAATGATGAAATATTAAATTCATGAGAAAGGGATGAAGAGAAATATCTCCTTCCATATGAGATAATTACAACTTTTGTTTTTGATCACTTACGTTTCGTGTCCGGAATATTTCCAAAGAAAACTTCTACAAAATGTATTTTCAATCATTTCAAAACGCCTTGTTTACAAAATATCAAGAGGTCCTCAGAATGGCAAATTGGTGACTATGTGTCATTCATTCGGGTGTGGCGGTACAGACAAATTTTACCTGTGAAACCGTACTAGCCAATTTCCAAGCGATTTATGGTCCGGAAAACATACGTTGGCGCTGAATGTCAACGTGTCTTTTGCTTTTGCTTCTTCTCGGAAAGTGGTTTCAGAAGCGGTTTCTCTTCTCGTTTCCCTCCCTTCTTGGCATCGACCAGCTTCCAATCTGCCTCATCACCAGGTGGTCTCCCCTGCGGGGCAGCCTTGTTGGTCAGTTCCCGTTGCTTCAGCTTCTTCGCGGTTTGAGCTTCTACCGCAGGTGAACCTTTCGAGCGCTTTCTTCATAGTGTTTTCCGGATATCTCAAACTACCGGATCTTCCATCTCTGAGTCCTTCGCCGTTGTTTCAGAGTCAATCCGTACACGCAGCGTGAATGATGTTAAAGAAGTCCGCTCGGGCTGAGTGATACTGGTTTCAGCTTTGGTACATGCCTCCTCCAAGCTCTTGAGTCGTCTCAATGCACTGCCGATGTATGCCACCTTGGATTTGATCTGCTTGTGGACATTTGACCTGGGCTGGAGAAACTCATGTAACTCTGTGATGAGTTTGTCAGGTCGTGCCCATGCGCGACAACATTCTATCTCCTGTTGAGTCTGCGACTCGTCTCTCCTTGTAGCATCTGAGGCCAAGGAGCCCACCTTGGAGGTACTTGGTGATGATTGGCTCCTTCCACAATCCATGGAGCCGGCATCAGCCACCAGCATATCTCTCCCTGTGTGCGTGTGTGTGTGTGGGTGTGTGTTGTTTTTTTTTCTTCTACGTCATGGTCTGGAAAATGCTCTTTACGCACGTTGTGCCCGAGTCGGCCAGTTCTTGACGGTAACGACCACGAGCCCAGGTCTCACTCCCAGTTAGTGGGACCTGCTTTCAGCTCAGCAAATTTGCACTAAAAAACACCACGACCCTTCACGCATTCTTCACCCCCCACGAATTCTTCACTTTTCTTCCCCTCGCGGTCCCACCGTTAGGTATTACTTCACGAGGGAAGACTCAGCTATTTGCTCTTCCTTCTTTGAACTCAATGTACGTCCCACTTCCCTATTGAGATGTTCTGTGTAGGTAGGAGGTTCCATTGGATTCTGTGTCTATTCTGCAGAATTACGTTCCTCATTCCTAAGCTTTTTCATGACCGTGGCTGCGAAGTTACTCGTTGCTTCCCAAGCTGCCTGTGATGACAGTAAAACTCCCATCAGGTTCTCAGGCAGAGCCTGCCTTCCATGTGTTGCTTCCCAGCTGCTCCGGGCCTCACTGAAACGTGGGCATACGAAGAACACGTGTTCCGTGTCCTCGTCTACTCCTATGCATGTCGGGCACTTCGGAGAATCTTCATGTTTGAATTTGTAGAGATACGCCCTGAAACACCCATGCCCCCCGAGCATCTGTATCAGGTAATAATCAACCTCTCCATGTTCACGATTGAGCCAATCATCCACCTTTGGGATCAGGCAATGAGTCCATGTGCCTTTGGTTGATGTGTCCCAATTCAGCTGCCATCGATCGTCACCCCCAGGTATCGGATGAATGGCTGGGATGTGAGTTCGGTATCGCCGACTCGCAGCGTGATCATCTCTAGCTTCTTGCGGCTCGTGATGAGAACTGCCTCAGTCTTGTGCTCAGCAAGCTGCAGGCCGACTGAGTCCATTCATCGTCTAATCCGCTGGAACGTCCTGTCGAAGATGCAGTTGATCTCCTCCAGGGTTTTAGCCACGATAGTTACCGCCACATCATCAGCAAAAGCGACGCGTCCCGCTCCGCCTGGTAGCGCCATCTTCAGCAATCCATCATACATGACGTTCCACAGTAGAGGGCCCAACTCAGATCCTTGAGGTACTCCTCGAGTGACTCTGTATTCCCTCGGACCAGCCTCTGTGTCGTACTTGAGTATTCGGTCTGTGAAGCAGCTATCCACCATCCGTCGTAAGAATTCCGGTACGTCCATTCCGGCCGAGGCTTTCAAAATGATGCTCCACCTGGCTGAATTGAATGCATTCTTGATGTCTAGTGTTGCCACTAGAGAGTAATCCTTGGTGCCACCTTTCCATCTCGTACCGGAAATTGCTCGTTTGGCGGTCTTGACGACGAGGTCAATAGCGTCAAGCGTTGAGCGATTTCGCAGGAAACCATATTGGTTATCGGCCAGCAGGGGGTTGACGACCTCTTCTATTCTTCGATGGGGAATGCGTTCCAGGATTTTGCCTGCCGTATCCAGCATGCAGAATGGACGATATGATGATGATTCATCAGGCGGTTTCCTTCCTTTGGGTAAAAGCCCGAGTATCTGCTGCTTCCACCTGGCAGGAAAGATGCCCTCTCGAAGGTATGCATTGTATGCATCCAGGAACAGCTTCGGTGCTGCTTTAGTGGCCGCTTTGAAGGCGATGTTGGGTACTCCATCAAGACCAGGGGCCTTGTTGTTTCCCACTCTGTCGCAGGCTTCCATCAGCTGCTCCAACGGAACTGATGGAATCGACTCCACATCGCATTCATCAAGATGTTGTTGGGCCGTTTCCGACTGTTACGGGAACAAAGCCGTGACTATCTTCTCCAGGAGATTGGGGTACGATGGTGATGGCATCGGCTGATTCTTGAGCTGCGGCATGACCACCTTATATGGCCGGTCCCATGGATCACGGTCGACCTCTTCCAGGAGCTTGTTCCAACAGTTCCACTTGCTATGCTTAATGGCCTTGGTGAGCTTTCGCCGAGTCGCTCTATACTTCGCATCCAGGGATTCAAAAGTCGGCTTCTTCCTTGCGCGTTGTGCAGACCTCCTCGCTGAGATGTACTCCTTGCGGAGATTCGCGATTTGGTCGTTCCACCAGTGCACCGGCGGACGTTGGTGCCCGCAGGGTTTCCGCGGCATGATCGCATCACAACCGTCGATAACTCTTTTCATGAGCTTACCTACCTTCTCCGTAGCATTGCCCTCGCCTAGCGGATTGGTGTCCAATGCTACCAGGTATGTGGTCAGCTCAAAACTACTCACTTTCCAACCGATCGATTTTATTTTCCCCGTTGCCGGTCTTGGTCTCTCATTTGGTGTTATCTGCCGGAGCTCGATGATCACTGGCCGTGTAGGTGTCACTCACTTCCCATGAGCAGTAGCCCTGTAGTTAGGTTACCACCAACGAAAGTGAAGTCTACGATGGAGCTGGTCTCGCCTCTTGCAAATGTGGGTTCGTCACCGCTGTTCAGGAGGACCACGTCCAGCACAGACATGGCCTCCAGTAGTGCTTGACCTTTTGCATTGGTGTCCTTGCTGCCCCAGTCGACTGCCCAGGAGTTGAAGTCCCCAGCGATTGCCACCGGTGAGTACTGCTTCGCATCCTCTACCAGTCGGTTCAGAAAGTCCGTAAATGCATCAACGGAGAGGCTGGGTGGAGCATAACAGATATAGAAGTAAATGCCACCCAACTTGGCTGTCACAAAACCAGCTTCCCCCCTATTTACACTGCCCTGAAGTGGATGCTGTCAACAAGACCAAATGACGGCCTTGGAACTGGCATCGGCTACCCAGGGTTGAGTGTCCAGTTGTTTATACGGCTCCAAAATAATCGCAACGTCCGCCTTCAGCTCTCGGACCGTCTGCATGAGCAGATCGTGTGCGGCCCCACAGTGGTTGAGGTTCACCTGCAAGACACTCGTTATTGCTTAGCGCGGGTCTTCTGGAGTGCCTCCTCGTAGACTGGGCATTTGCTGCTACCAGCGATTTGGGCACTATTCTTCGCAAAGAGGATTGACTAAAGTAGAGGCTCAGTTCTGTAGGGGCAGGTGACCCCAAGCTGAAATAGTAAGTGCCCCATAGGAGGGATGGCGCCGCGGTCGATTTAGGCCTCTGGACGAGCTGGATGTGCCAGTAACTCGTCAGTAGCAGTCCCGCAGTCACAGGGACAAGTTCAAGGAAGGATCTTTGTTCTCCCTGTGCTTAATGTTTTTTTCATGTTATTCAGCGATTATAAATAATAAATAAGGTCGAAATACATCATTTAAAATGGAATAATCATAAAAAACGTTTATTAAGAATGTTTTTCATATGTAAATACAAGGGTTGAGATGCGAGATATGAAATATACCGTGTTTTTTTATATATAATATTTTTCATTAATCAACTATGAAAGAATGAGAAATTTTTAGCGTTAAAAATAGAGGGATCAAACAAAAAGAAAACTGACACTAATATATATATATTTTCATGGAAGAATTAAATTTATCAGGATTTCTTATATTCATGTTTTTTTTAATTCCGTTTTGCTTCCGAATGGAAGCTTTGTAATCGGTCGATTTTTCGATTCGCTAATTTTGCTTGGAAATGATGTAGAATGGTCTGAACCGTAAAAATACGAAGTTTGAGGACCATGTATGTACGTGTGTCCGAAAGTGTGGGTCGATTTTTTCGAAAATTTTTATAAATCACGACATATAAAGGACAAAAGTTGAAGCTAAAAATCTGAAATTTTGTCACATAGTTGGTATTACTTCGGAGCATTTCTGGGCGCAGTTTCAGCTCAATCGGCCCAGTAGTTTTGGAGATACAGCAAATTCTCAAAAAACTTTTTGCTCAATATCTCAAAAACTACATGACCGAATTCAATTTTTTTGACGCCAAAATCTTCCTTGCGATAATATCTGTCGAATCAAATCATAATATTGCTATGTAACCATGGGCAACCTAGCAATAATTGGCATTTTTCATTTTTATGAAAAAATCGTTGTAAGCACGATAGCGCCTTGAAAAATGAAGATAGAAAGTTGAAATTTGGTACGATTGTAGTTTTTATGATATTACCAGATGGGATTGTCGATGAGCTGAATCGGACAAGTAGTTTAGGAGATATTCAACTTTTTGTGAAAAACTGTAGTGCTTAANTTTCATTTTTATGAAAAAATCGTTGTAAGCACGATAGCGCCTTGAAAAATGAAGATAGAAAGTTGAAATTTGGTACGATTGTAGTTTTTATGATATTACCAGATGGGATTGTCGATGAGCTGAATCGGACAAGTAGTTTAGGAGATATTCAACTTTTTGTGAAAAACTGTAGTGCTTAATATCTCCAAAACTACTGGTCCGATTGACTTTTTTTTTTCAAAATATTCGTCATGGTATCTTCTATCAAGAACAATCAAAATATGCATACCCGCCCATACAAAGTTTTCGAGATATCAGCGTTTTTCTAGTTTTGTAAATTAAAATCCAATGTGGGCTCTATAATGAGCGTTAAACATGGACTAAACATCTGAGATTCTGGCTACTAGTTTGCATGGTTGGCCTACATTCGTGTATAAAATTTTGTGCCAATCGATTCAGTACATCCTGGCATAGAGTGATTCGTCCGAAACGCTTTTTTTTCTTAAAAATCACAAATTGTCATTTTATCAATGTTTTCCATCTCTGCATGACTTCAAAAGTCATATAATACAAATCCATGTTTTTTTTACTCCATATAATCTAATATTTGATGGATATTCGATAGCCGGAGTTGTCACGGAGACCGAGATTGGCGTGGTCTAGTTTTTTAAGAGGTGTAAATTTTATATCAATTTTCATCATTCAAAGTATGGTCGTTAGTTAATATTTCATCTTGTGTCACTTGAATGGTGACACAAGATGTGTCACTATGGTCGTTAGTTAATATTTCATCTTGTGTCACTTGAAAAGGAACGTCCCTCATATAGACAATGAAACAAAATAAATCATAATCAACTTCAGACTTGTTAAAAACCCCACAACATCCATTACGTTAAATTTTCACACAACGTTACATTTTCTTCAAAATGGAAATGAAAATGGAGTATCCACACTTTTTACCTGAAATTGAAGAAAACACTCCCCAAAAGTGAGTAATGATTCATTCGAAAGTATCAAAATAACCGAGAGATAACACACCGAGTCTTACATTTGAATTAATTTTTAGAGATACAGGGCATGATAAAAAAAAAAGAAAGATCTTGAAATGGGAAATGGATACAGTGGTCAAAAGGGTCAAAATCTGTTATTTAACAATCATGAATAATTTTGGTTAGAGAGATTATTGTTTGAAAAAATACTTGTAGAGATAATGATAAATTGATTTTTCACATACTTTAGAATTCACTTGATGATTTGTCAACGATGAATCATACTTTCCTTCTAAAAATTCGAATGCATTCTCCCTCGTTATATTCAGTGACTCACGTAGTTTGAATATACTACTTTATATATGAGAGTTTCTATCATTTAATATATATGTATATTTTCTTTCTCTCGCAGTTTATCAGGAATCATGTTTTATCCTATTGGACGACAAGAAATCAACGACACTTCATTTTTTGTTTTATTCTCTTCAANTGTACCACGTAGATTAAACAGAGTGAGCTTAACGGATTCAGTATTTGCTGCAGACGATCTGTGTGAGTTTGAGTGGGAGTTACATGCACGTCAGCAAATAAATCTTTATGGGCAAATAAAAATACAGTCTAAGGAAATAATTGAGTCGGAATAAGATAAAAATCATCAAGATATTTTAATTATTAGGAGTACTAATATGAATTTAATTATTAAATTCATCATGATGTAAGAGAAAATATTACAAATTAAAATATATGAAAAAGTTGAAAAATAATGGTAATGACAAATTTTTGTTTGAAACATCATAAGTAATCACTAGGATCACGCATCTATTAATTAAATGATGACGTATGTTTCTGACAATTTATCGGGACACAGAGGAGAAAAAAAGTTAAGAACACAGGCGTCGCTATTTGTATTACCCATAATTTATGAAAACCATCCGAAATACTGTAAAAGAATGATGTTTTCTTATGAAATTTGAAGATCATATGAATAAATGATGGAATGGATTTTTTCGCGAACACTGCATTTTTATTAGACTTGACTCTGACGAGATTGCAATAGTCTTAGCATATGTTCAATTATTTAGATTCTTCATAATAAGGAAAATTTCAAAGTCGACAATTCTACTACAATGATAAGAGGCCCAGAAATTATTGGTGAAACCCATAATGGGTCAGATCCATTTACATTCACCCGTATTTGTCGCACTGAAACTAAGGAGTGAGTGATCGCCACTGATTTTTTATGTGTGGAATTGTAATTTCTCCCATTCGGAAGCTTATTACCAATGTAATTGGTAAAGAGAAAAAAAAAGCATCGAGTAACGGTCACATGACTTCTGTCAAATAGGCTTCTACCCCTGTTTGTTTCCATTTCTCAAGTTATTAATTACATTAGGAGAAAATTGAGAAGTGAAAGTTTAATTAAAAACAATTAAAATTCCTTAAGCAATGGGACAAACATATTCAAGGCTCCATTGACTATAATGAATATGTATGAAAAAAGGCGATATAAGAATAATATAACGCGCCAGCGTGCCGCTAGCATGTCAGACCCTCATGTGCAAATTGTCGATTCGATTCTCCGACAATCTAATTTTTTTTTTCGGAATATTTTCTGAAAACAATAGCATTATTTAACAAGAAGAAAAGAGCGAAACGATAATCAATCATGTATTTTCTTACTGAGGTTTATAAGTTATAAATATCACTCAGCGCCATTAAAATTACATTGCGCACAAAATTATTACTTCTCTAATCATTCGTTATTTACAAATACATAATTGAAGTGATTTTCTTCAATTATGCTTCCGGAAACATTTTTTTAGACATGAAATGGATTTTTGGTAAAATTCTGAATATTAATAAATTTATTACGATTCCGAACAAATCCTTTACATGATGGAAAATTGATTGTCATGCAAATATAAACCAGCAAAGTTTAAATAATAAAAACATTGTGAAAAGTTCGGAAATTTACAGTCAAATGGGGCTCAAATGGAAGCTCTTATGTTATAACACGTCAGCGTCTCCGAGTCCCATGCTGGAGTGAAAAAAAACATGGTTAAACATTTAAAAAACTCTCATATTGGAGTTGTCACTTCGATTTTTCTCCATTCCAAATTTTTTTTCTCGCAAATTTATTGTCCAATGGAAATAAAAATCGTTTAAAAAATTTAATTCTCAATGAATTGAGACCGATTCCATTTCTAGATCTCAATTAGAAGAGAAGAAATACATTTTCGAAGCAAGGAGTGACGGTGAACAAGTTCTCTCCGTTGAAAAATTCATTTCTCCCCCCCCCCCTCCCCCTAATTGAGATGAAGTTATACCGTTCGGGGTTACTCCACGCTTTTGAGTGAATTTTCTAATCGGGGAGCCCCTCCGGACTCACTCGATGGCGAAAAACCGTTCGGGGTATTCCGCGCTTTTGAAAATTTATTCCTTTTCTCCTTATTGAGATTAAGGAATGAAACCGATATCATTTATTGAGAATTCAATTCTTGATCGATCGGCATCGGTTTTATAACTTCATCTCAATTAGGGGAAGGGGGGGGGAGAAATGAATTTTTCAACGGAGAGAACTTGCTCGTCATCACTCCTTGCTTCGAAAATGTATTTCTTCTCTTCTAATTGAGGTCTAAAAATGGAATCGGTCTCAATTCATTGAGAATTAAATTCTTTAAACGATTTTTATTTCCTTTGGATAGTAAATTTCCGAACTTTTCACAATGTTTTTATTATTTAAACTTCGCAGGTTTATATTTGAATGACAATCAATTTCCCATCATGTCAAGGATTTGTTCGGAATCATAATAGATTTATTAATATTCAGAATTTTACCAAAAATCCATTTCATGCCCAAAAAAAAGATGTTTCCGGAAGAATAATTGAAGAAAATCACTTCATTTATGTATTTGTAAATAACGAATGATTAGAGAAGTAATAATTTTGTGCGACATGTAATTTTAATGGCGCTGAGTGATATTTATAACTTATAAACCTCAGTAAGAAAATACATGATTGATTATCGTTTCGCTCTTTTCTTCTTTTTAAATAATGTTAGTTTTCAGAAAATATTCCGGAAAAAAAAATTAAATTGTCGGAGAATCGAACCGACAACTTGAGCATGAGGGTCTGAGATGCAAGCGGCACGCTGGCGCGTTATATTATTCTTATATCACCTTTTTTCATACATATTCATTATAGTCAATGGAGCCTTATTGAATATGTTTGTCCCATTGCTCAAGGAATTTTAATTGTTTTCAATTAAACTTTCATTTCTCAATTTTCTCCTAATGTAATTAATAACTTGAAAAATGGAAAGAAGGCATAAAAAAAAATGAATATAAGTAATCCTGATAAATATAATTCGTCCATGAAAATATACATACTCCTTAAAAAAACAAAAATAAATGTTTTTGTAAAAAAACTGCGCCAAGAAAAATTTTTGTTTTATTCTTACTGGGAAGTAGAAATTTTTGAAAAATACAAAAAAATTAAAAAGAAAGCCAAGTCAGCAATATCGAATAAGCGAAAGTCGTGCACAATCAGATTTCTATAGGAGAAATTGCTTCAAATCGAATGAGGATTTTAAAAAAATTCTTGATGAAATAAAAAATTAGTAGAAGGAGGACCAACGTCCTTGGCGCGGATCAGAAGATGGAGAATTAGATTGATACGAGACAATGAGTGGAAAAACTCCGCGCCAAGAACGTTGGTCCTCCTTCTACTAATTTTTTATTTCATCAAGAATTTTTTTAAAATCCTCATTCGATTTGAAACAATTTCTCTCATAGAAATCTGATTGTGCACTATTTTTGTTTATTCAACATTGCTGACTTGGCTTTCTTTGTCATTTCTTTGTATTTTTCAAAAATTTCTACTTCCCAGTAAGAACCAAACAAAACTTTTTCTTGGGGCAGTTTTTTTACAAAAACATTTGTTTTTGTTTTTTTAAGGAGATTTCATTTTTTTTTCAAAATAAAGAAAAAATCGTTTTTATATCCTGTAAATTTTTTAATTTTCAATTCAATTTCGCTCATTTATTTTTCACACGATAAATCATCTTTCCAATTAACAATCGAAGTAAAACAAATAGTTCTATTCCATAGTCGTTATTTGCACCGACTTTTAATTATTTATTTCAAATTTTCCGACTGAATTTGCTTCTTCCAAAATTCATTTGTGCACGGAACTCGATTGAAAAATATCTGTGGAATTCATCATTTATGCACCGTATTCAATTTGTAAATTCCCGGGCTTCCCTCCTTGGTACGTGTGGTTGTATTGCACTGCTACCAACTCCGTAACAAAAAAATGATAGGAGTTGATAAGAAATGCGAGAATGTGTATATGAACTCGTTGCTATGCGCGTATTTTTTTAAATATTGCTTCGAACAAAAAAATAGTTACATCAATGAGAAGCTTGTGGTCAATTTATATAACAAGATCTATGCGCGCGTTCTCGCGTGCGCTGATCTATTCATTTGTTGAAATGAAGAAATGGAATTCATTAAATTTCATTTCCTCATGAATACCTTATAAATATTGATAATGAATCAAAGAGAATTCGACTAATGATTGAAGTGAATAGCGAAGTAGAGTAAAAGAAACTATAAAGAATTTTTCATTTTCAATTAATTATCTTCAATTTTTTTTAATAATCGATCTCCATAAAAGGACAGAAATTATTAATTTCACCGATGATATATATACATGTGAAATATATATATGGCGTGAAAAAAAAATTTATCACTAAAGAATTTCAAATTATGTCACTGAAGAATTTGAAAATGCCGCGTTTTTTTTTTGTGAATCACTTCGTGTCACATATTGACCAATCAGAGTTAAGGATTAGCGGTCAGGCAGTTTCGAGATATTTCGATATAAAACAACTTCACGTTTCTTTCATCTTTAGTAAAAAATAGGATGTAACTAAGAGTATTTTTCATATAGCTCGTCACGTTTATATTTTATTCAATGGATATGATTCGGTGGTAGTGGATGGGGTAGTTACTTCGTANGAATTTGGTAGTGCATTAGATGATTTAATTAGGGATCGGTTCGTGTGCGGACTAAAAAACAAAAGGACAAAACAGAAATTGTTGTGTGAAAAAAATTTGACGTATGAGCGCACAGTAGAAATTGTNACAATCGGAGTCAAAACTTTTCTTGGCCGATACGCTGCCGCATATCTCGATTAGTGTCAGTTTTCTTTTTGTTTGATCCCTCTTTTTTTAACGCTAAAAATTTCTTATTCTTTCATAGTTGATTAATGAAAAATATTTTTCATCACGCTGTGCAAAAAAGTAATTTTTTAGGCACGCTTCGCGCGCCTAAAACGTCCCTTTTCACACATTGTGATGAAAAATATTGTTCGATACTCGTCAGAAAAATGTTTTTCGGCGCGTGGGACTCGCCTTCGGCTCGTGCTATAAACCTCCCACGAGCCAAAAAACTCTTTTCCGCACTCGTAACGAAATTAGTATATTAGTATATGTTTCGAACAATATTTTATATGATACGTGCGTGTAACCGCATGGGTTTCAGTTGACTATAGTCAACTGGAAAGTAGCGGATTTCGAGCGCCTACCCACACTCAACTAAAACCCGAAANAGTGATTTTAGGCATAAGAGGTCTAGCAATATAAGATTTGAAAATGTTAAAGGAAAAGAGAAAAATGTAAACCAGAATTATGTTGATGAGATTGTGGAGCTAGATGAGCAATTTAATAATATTTATACGATTGATGAGAGGGATGAATTGAATGCGAATGAAAGAAAAATTTTTTACACAAGCCCAATTAAAATTGATTTGTTAGTCGAAGGTAATNTATATGTTTCGAACAATATTTTATATGATACGTGCGTGTAACCGCATGGGTTTCAGTTGACTATAGTCAACTGGAAAGTAGCGGATTTCGAGCGCCTACCCACACTCAACTAAAACCCGAAATAACGCATGACGTGCATGCGCATCACCTATTCAAGNTACACAAGCCCAATTAAAATTGATTTGTTAGTCGAAGGTAAACAAGTTACGTTCGAACTTGACACAGGTTCACCGGTATCTGCCATTTCAGAGAAAGAGTTCAAGGACAATGAGACATTCTCGTATTTACAATTGAGTGAAACAAATAGGAAATTTCGATCATACGCTGGTACTCCAATGATTCCACGAGGAATTTTGAATGTTGATGTTTCTTATAAGGAGAAATTATTAAATTTAGAGTTATTTGTCATGCCAGGTAGTAGTAAACCAATTGTGGGTCGAGAATGGATCAGAAGACTTGATATTTTGTCAGTAAAGTCAGCAGGAAATGTCGAGATTAATAATGTTATTAATGAAGTAAGTTTGACTGTTACAGAATTAAAAGAAAAGTATTCTTCTGTATTGACTGACAAGCTGGGGCTTTACAAACATGGCAAATTCAGATTAGAACTCAAAGGGGATGCTAAGCCAATTTTTATTCGACCACGAGTCGTACCTTATGCAATGGTAGAGAAAATTGAGAAAGAAATTGAGAGATTAGTTGATGAAAAAATAATTGAACCGGTAAAATCTAGTGAATGGGCAACGCCTATTGTGCCAGTATTGAAGCCCAATGGTCAAGTAAGGTTGTGTGGAGATTATAAAGTGACTGTAAACAAGCAAATTGATATTGACAGACATCCAATCCCACGAATTGCAGATTTGTTAGCGAAAATTCGTGAAGGACAGGTATTTAGNCCCCCCCCCCCCTAACCGCGGAACTTCATCACGCACTTATCATATAAAATAGTATACGCAATACGTGCGGACAGCAGGCGGTTACTCACGAGGGCGGCTGCGCCCGAGTGAGTAATTGGAGNCGCCTATTGTGCCAGTATTGAAGCCCAATGGTCAAGTAAGGTTGTGTGGAGATTATAAAGTGACTGTAAACAAGCAAATTGATATTGACAGACATCCAATCCCACGAATTGCAGATTTGTTAGCGAAAATTCGTGAAGGACAGGTATTTAGTAGGATAGATTTGAGTCACGCTTATCAACAGGTAGAACTAGAGGAAAAATCAAAACTACTTACTACAATTTCGATACATAAAGGGCTCTACGTGTACAATCGTTNTCCGTGGTTCCCGGTAGCTTAGTCGGTAAGAGTACCCGGCGCGTAACTGGAAGACCCGGTGTGGTGTACGCTAGAGACACCTAGCGTATCGAATGTTATTTTATTTACTCCATTTTCAGATTCACTCTCTCTCCCTCTTGGTACTTATAAGTGTATACATGTGTTTTCAAGTTAGATAAAATATAATCGATGATCATCCAAAGGAGTATAAACTAGTTATTAATGAATATACCTGCTACCTCATCTACAAACATTACAAGTGGCGACGAGGATAAAAGTTTTGTAATTTGAAAAGAATTGTGAGAGCAATGAGTAAAAGTATAAAGTGTGCATGACTGGGTTAGAAAGGTAACCGAAAAATGGCTGACGCGCTCCAACAGGAAATAGCGAGGCTACAGGCCGAGCTACACAAATGTAGAGAAACTGCCCGAACCGAAATCATGAGCAAAGACGATCATATCATGGAGCTGGAAGCCCTGGTACAGCAGCACTCCACCGAAGTTAGAAGACTCCAGGAACATGTAACGATTATTGGAAGTAAGCAGATGGTAACAGCGTTGGGAACGATCGAACCATACGATCGCAAAACTGACTGGTCGCAGTGGTTACAGAGACTGGAACACTATACTGCAACAAATTCAGTGGCAAGTAATAAACACAAGGAATTATTCTTAAGCATTTTGGGAGCTGAGGGTTATGCTTTACTCTCCAATTTATGTGCTCCAGTAATTCCAAAAGAAAAGTCATTAGAAGAATTAATGGAATTAATGAATAACCATCTGAAGCCTAAGCCGAGTGTAATAACTCAACGTTTCAAGTTCAATAATTGTGAATAGAGGGACAGTNATTGATATTGACAGACATCCAATCCCACGAATTGCAGATTTGTTAGCGAAAATTCGTGAAGGACAGGTATTTAGTAGGATAGATTTGAGTCACGCTTATCAACAGGTAGAACTAGAGGAAAAATCAAAACTACTTACTACAATTTCGATACATAAAGGGCTCTACGTGTACAATCGTTTGTTTTGGTGTGGCATCAGCACCAGGGTTATTTCAGAGATTGATGGAAAAAGTTTTTTTTGGTATTCAGGGAGTTATTTGTTTTTTTGATGACGTTTTAATTTTTGGTTCAAACAGAGAGAAACATGACAAATCATTAATTGAAGTTCTTGAGAAATTAAGAGACGCTGGAATGACAGCAAGACTAGAAAAATGTGAATTTTTTAAGGAAGAAATAAAATTCCTGGGATTTCAGATTGATAAGAATGGAATCCATGTTTGCAAAGACAAAGTAGAGGCAATTAATGCCATTAAAACACCCCTGAATACCACTGAATTAAAACGATTTCTTGGCATGACGAATTATTATTCAAAATTTGTTAATAATTATGCCCAAGTAGTAGCACCATTGTACAAGTTATTGAGAAAAGAGATAAGATGGAATTGGACAGAAGAGTGTCAAGTAGCTTTTGATTTGATTAAGGAAAAATTACTATCTCCAGAGGTTTTGATGCACTATGATCCCAAGTTACCTCTCAAAATTACATGTGATGCTTCGCCAGTAGGGGTTGGAGCAGTACTTTCGCACATACTACCAAATAATATTGTCAGACCAGTAGCTTCCAATTCAAGGTCATTAACAGTAGCTGAAAGAAATTATGCACAATTGGACAGAGAGGCCTTGGCACTGGTTTTTGGGGTAAAAAGTTTTCACCAGTATGTGTGGGGGAGGAAATTTTGGTTCGAAACGGATTACAAGCCTCTCAAATTTATTTTTGACCCAAATAGGAGTCTACCAAACATGGTAGCAGGCAGAGTCCAACGATGGGCAGTATTTTTAGCATCTTACGATTTCATTCTAGAGCATATTAAAGGTACTGATAACGGAAGCGCTGATTGTTTGTCACGTACTCTAAAGCCAATGGTGGAGGAAGCTGATAGGAATCAGGATTTTTCATATTTGAATTTTATTGAATCTGAGGTACCAACACTAGATATTGAATTGATCAGAACTGAGACAAAAAGAGATGAAACATTATCGAAAGTTATTAAGTATGTTAGAGATGGTTGGCCCAAGGAGATTAAGTCTGAATTCGAGATTTTTAAGAGACGACAGAATGAATTGTACGTAGAAGATGATTGTTTGATGTTAGGAATGCGAGTTGTTGTGCCAATTGTATTAAGATCTATGGTGTTGAGTGAGCTCCATGTAACACACATGGGCATTGTAAGGATGAAAGCTATGGCTAGGTCGTTTGTGTGGTGGCCGGGAATAGACAGTGATATCGACAAAATCACCAAAACTTGTCAGTTGTGTTTGGAGAACGCATCCAATCCACCCAGATCTGAGTTGAACGTCTGGAAATGGCCAGAGGGACCCAATCAGAGGATTCACATTGATTATCTTCAGATAAAAGACAAAATGTATCTGGTGATAATCGATTCGTTTTCCAAATGGATTGATGTGAAAGCAATGAAAGACATTACATCGAGAAGGACAATCCTGGCGATGAGTGAGTACTTCGCAACATGGGGTTTTCCGAACGTGTTAGTGAGTGATAATGGACCAAGCCTGATATCAGAAGAGTTTGAATCCTTCCTGAAGAGAAATGGCATTCTCCACGTAAAGACTGCCCCGTATCATCCAGCCTCCAACGGAGCAGCCGAGAATGTAGTAAAAACATTCAAGAGGCAGTTCAAGTTGCTACAGAAGAATAATACCAACGAGGATGTAGCACTAACGCAGGTGTTGATGAGTTATCGCAGTACCCCACACTGCACCACAGGATATACGCCAGCCGAATTGCAAACAGGACGACCAATGAGAGCGAGACTTGACCTTCTAAAACCGTATTTACGTAACCGTGTAGTTCAACAGCAAGCAAGACAGAAATATCATGCTCCTGGATCGGGACTACACTCGTTTGATGTTGGTGAAGTGGTCATGGCCAAAGATCATCTGAAAAATATTTGGATTAGAGCTGAAGTGGTTGAGAGACACTCTCCTGTAACGTACATCGTCAGAACAGCTAATAGGTTAATATGGAAAAGACACGTGGATCAACTACGTCCCACATTGTTACAGGAGAAACTGCAAGTGAATTCTGAGGACAGCGGGACATCAATAGAGAGGAATCTAGTTCCTTCAGAGCGAGAGGGTTCAACTGAGCATTCATCCCTATTGGACAACGTTCCCGAAGCAGTCAGCCCTATGGAAGCAGTTGCAAATGAATTGCCTAGTTCACGTGATAGTGAGCCCAGTGGTAATTCGAGCGACCCAGTAGGTGCATTTCCACCCGAGAAGACTATAAGCAGTTCCACCAGGGTCAGGGACATCACGAAAACCCCAACACCTACTCCAGTTGGAGATCCCGAGTTACGTCGTTCAAGTCGCATTAGAAGACCAGTACAAAGACTCAACTTATAGGCAATTGGACTGTGTGATTTTATAAAAGTAATGACTGAGCAAAAGGATTTTGTTTGGAGGAGTGTGGTGTACGCTAGAGACACCTAGCGTATCGAATGTTATTTTATTTACTCCATTTTCAGATTCACTCTCTCTCCCTCTTGGTACATATAAGTGTATACATGTGTTTTCAAGTTAGATAAAATATAATCGATGATCATCCAAAGGAGTATAAACTAGTTATTAATGAATATACCTGCTACCTCATCTACAAACATTACACCCGGGTTCGAATCCCGGCTGGGCGAATCGGAATTTTTTCTCTCTAAATTTCAATTCTATTTGAATTTATTTAATGCCTAAAGGTGGTTAGGCGGCGTGCTGAGTTGAATTTGGAGTGAGAATTTCCGTGGTTCCCGGTAGCTTAGTCGGTAAGAGTGCCCGGCGCGTAACTGGGAGACCCAGGATCGAATCCCGGCAGGGCAAATCGGAATTTTTTCTCTCTAAATTTCAATTCTATTTGAATTTGAATTTTTTCTCTCTAAATTTCAATTCTATTTGAATTTATTGAATGCCTAAAGGCGGTTAGACGGCGTGCTGAGTTGAATTTGGAGTGAGAAGTTCCGTGGTTCCCGGTAGCTTAGTCGGTAAGAGTGCCCGGCGCGTAACTGGGGGACCCGGGTTCGAATCCCGGCTGGACGAATCGGAATTTTTTCTCTCTAAATTTCAATTCTATTTGAATTTGAATTTAGGGCTGCGCCGCCCTCGTGAGTAACCGCCTGCTTTCCGCACTAGTTACGTAATGTACTATTTCATCACAATGTGGCGGAAAGTAGACTTTTAGGCACGCGGAGCGTGCCGAAAAGTTCACTTTTCGTCACAGCGTGATGAAAATACTATTTTGTCACTGCTGCTACGTTCAGCCCGTGTCGAAAAGTGCCTTTTCTTTTACTAGTAAACGAAAAGTCGAAACTTGTAAACGAAAAGTATTTTCGAAACTTGTACACGAAAAATGGCACAGTTCGGCACTCGCTGAACGTAACATCACTAACAAAAAATATAATTCAGATACACGTGCGACGGGGTGTTTTAACTCATGTAATTGGCAGCCCTCGGCTTCGCCTCGGGCCGCCAACTTCGCACTCGTTACCACCCCGTCGCACTTGTATCGAAATATACTAATACATAAAAAAAACACGCGGTATATTTTATTTCCCTCATCTCAACACTTGTATTTACATATGGAAAAATATTCTTAGTAAACGTTTTTTATGATTATTCCGTTTTAAATTATGTATTTCGACCTTATTTATAATTTATAATCGCTGAATAACATGAAAAAAACATTAAGCACAAGAATTCGGTGCTAAACGCTGTTGGTGCTCTACTTTTTAGTTATATCCCTAACGAAATCATAATAATAATAAAATGAGTATTTTTTTGGACGTGCAATAAATTATTGATAGATTAATCAAACAAAATATAATTTATGGACGGAAGAAAAGAGAAATATATCAATTATTTTTCCTCAGTCTTGTTGATATTATGAGAAGCAAATGACCAAATGAGATATCATACTTATACCTTCCTGTTTTTAGAAATATCCCTCAATAAATCTGAATTACATGCAATGATTATCGTTTTGGTATTAATGACATCTTTATGGTTCTTTTATCCTATAATTCCTATGTAGAGGACGTTCAAAATCTACGAATTTCAATTATCGTTTGTGGAAATTTATGTCATTTCATATAATTTATTCATTATTCTCTATATATAGTCGAATAATGGAAGCAGAATCAATTATCGTTCTGCTGAATTTTATCCTTCAAAAAATTGTTCATTTCTATGGGGATAGTGTAAAAAAGCGAGGTTTCAGAAGGATCATATCTAGGAAGAGAATATTTCAGTTTATTAATAAATAAATGCAGTTCATTAATTATTTTTTCATTGTTTTCTCATTTATCTTATCATCTAATATTATTAATATAGAGATAAAAACGATGTGAGAGGAAATTAGGGCCTTAAGGGGTGAAATATCACTGTTGGTCATCAGCCCCCATAAATGTTTTTCCACCTGTAATTAAATGATGAATTAAGTGATTAGAAATTGTATGAAGGGATTTCGAATGATTTCAAGAATGATTGTTCCAAATTCCAATTTTAGCATTTCCAATCATAACTTTACATTTGGAACGTCTATTGTACTTGGTTTGAATTTTCTCTGGCATCACGATCACGACAATAACTCGTTCTTCATTGAGGGGTTCAATTTTCCATAGATGCACTGGACAATCCCCTAAAAGTTGTCCACTGATATAGAGCTGATGTGCTGTTTTCACGTTCCGAAATTCTGGTTCTGATATTCTGAAGGATGTGTCCACTTGGGGCTGGGATTACGAACGCTCTTGTCGTTGGGGTTGATTGAATTGGATCTCTTGACTTGACCTGAATTGTGATGGTTGACGGTGCTCTTATCACAGGTGGGGATATAATTGTTTCGTTGCATCCCCCAACGCTAATCTGTAAAATATCTTGAATTTCCAGTTACAATCAGTCGAGTAAATTGATGTTAAAAATTATGGGAATGAATAATTTTGTTTATTTTTTCAAATAAAAAAAGAGAGCACTATATTATCATTGGAGTAAGTCAATGGATATGATCACGTGACAATGGATGTTTTATCGGCATTACTGTCATTCTTGGTTAGCTGGGTGGTAAGAGTCAATAATTACACTGGTAAGTAAATTAATTGAATGTTCTTGACTATTTTGCTTCACAAAAATTATTGATAACTTTGTATTTATCCAACCCTTATATGCTATAATGTCATTTGATTTTCTGCAATTTTCTCCCATCAATTTATGGGCATTTCATGTGCTATTGCTTGTTTCTGCTTTTGTCTTTTATACTTTTTATTTGATATAGAGCGACAATTAAAAGGATGGAATTAACCGAAAATGAGAACGCCTTTATTGGCACAAATCGTAGTAGATCAAATGGGACCTCACGAAGAGAAGAGTGAAAATCAAATCGATTTGTTAAAAAATGATGCTTTTTGGGAGTGTGTGGAAGTTGAATTTAATCAGCAGTCATCAGGGCAGGCACGAAGTGGCAAAGTGTTGAAACAGAGATGGGATCACGTCTACTCAGGTAAAAGCTGTAATTTATTCCCGAAATGGTTTCGATTCAAATAGAAATAGAGCAGCTTTCAATACGGAGTCGAAAGATTTTTCAAATTTTCAGATCTAGATCATCACCATTCTTCTACTTCAACCAATGAATCCAACCCCCTGCATTCAAGTGTGTATTTTTATTATTATTTTTTTCAAGTCAGGAATATCTAAAAATATTCTTTAAGACTTTTAATACATGCAAACCATGGTTCTTCTGTAATGACTGATCGCGGATATAATCAATTGAAGGTATATAACTGGGTGAGTATAATTATTAATACAGCTAGATAATCGATAACACATTACAATTGAAAGATCTTTACCTTTTCTCAAGGATGGTACGCTCAGGCCAACTTCTCCCACATTACTTGCTTCTCAGCCCACGACCCCAAAGAGCAACAGTTCAACAAGGAATGAACTCCCACCCAGCATCTGATCAAAAGAAATATCACAAAATCAAACATTAACAAACTGAAAGAAAGGATTCTAAAATGTCGTTTGAAGAGAGAAGAAAACGAAATAAAAATATCGAATCTGAGACTAAAAATCCAGCAGCACAAACTCGAGCAACTCGAACAAAAAGAAAATCTTTTTCGATAGATTAAAAATAATGATACTTATGATATGGAAAAGAAAAAGATGGATCTCGATGGATAAGGAAAAGAAATTAAGAAAACAAGACATTCTCAGATAAACAGAGCAACTTTCAGTACGTGTTGAATGAGAGAATAATATAAAATAAAGTAAGTGTGTTTGATATGATGGATTTCCTTTCTATCTTACTTTTTTACGACCTGGTGTCTGGTATACCTCGACAGGATGTAGCCCTCGTTGTTAATAGCTCCTAGACTCTTTCAACATCTTTTCGAGGGCTTCTCTGGAGGGCACCTTCTGCTACTATTACTAGTCACGTGGTGTAGATGGACTAGGATCTGGTGATTAGATGAGTGGTGACCCGGAATCGGTGATGTTTTGCACTTTGTGAAAATTCTTTCCCTTGATGATTTCATTTCTATTTTTTCCATGATAAAGTCCACTCAACTGGTCCTTCTGTAATCTCCCCTTAATTTTATGATCAGCCTTGGCTTTCTCAGCAGTTTCATTCCTCTCCTCACATAGTATATTTCGTTATTAGTCAGAAAAATTTTGTTTGACCGTATGACGAACAATATTTTTTGTCACGACCCCCCCCCCCGTGCTCCGCTTCGCTCCGCGTCCGTGAATGTCTGCCTTACGGCCGGAATGACAAAAAATAATACATGAGTCTGTGCCAACAGGGTACTCAGCAGCCTTTGGAAAATAATTTTTGAGGATTCTCCAGGCAGCTCCTATGGTTTTATAACGATCGATATATACAGAAATTCGTTTTGCATGTAAACTTTCATATGTATAATTCACTTCCAATCACTGAATTTGCTCTTCATTATTTATTTTTCTGATGCCAAGAACATTAAGGCTCTCGTCGAGTTCATCAATCAGCTGCCTAATTTTTGTAATCACAATTCCTTTTTTATATGAATTTTCCACTTCAAACGTGATGCATTCTTCCTCGACATCTCCAGTTACAATAATAGTTATTCCATAATTCCCGTCACTAGGAATTACTGCTTTGCAGCTCCTTACTGCTAGAATGTATTTCAAAAGTTTCATGATGATTGATTTAATTACATGCTCTCTTGAATAATACTACAATGCTCCAGTAAGTAATTAGATTATTAATTAGTTAGTGCTGATTATGATCATTCATAATGCAAAATAACCCCATAAATACATGAAAATACAGAAACTTAATTTTATATACTCAAGGTCAATCAAAGTTAAAAATCCAATTTAAATTACATGCGCCTGGAATAACCCAGATAGATAACTAAAGAAATGGAGACAAGACTACAAATAACTGCTAAGAATGATCCTAGAGCAATCACCAAAATTATGTCGCCATAAGAACATGAACAGAGTTATTGGATTTAATAGTTGATAAATAGGATGAGAATTCCACCCATTTGCATATTTAAACATTGAAAAGAATATCCATGACAAAAGAGTAACATAGCAGAGTAGATCCACAAAAAAAAGAAGTTGAAAGCAATTGGCCGTAACAAGTTACCAGATGGTCTATGACGTCGTTTTATCCCTCGTTTAGGTGTTTCTTCATTCAGCGGTGTATGATTCGAGGTCCCTCCTTCTTGCTGTGGATTCGTTTCTCTTGTCGCTGCTCTTTTTTTGGGCGTCTCTGATGATGTTGATGGATCAATCACTTCGGTGATTTCATCTGTAGAAATAAAAATCATAACATCATTCGATTGCACTACAATAATCATAATTAATGACTCCATTAGGGAATTACATGGATTAGTGAAATTTTAAAATCGAAAATCCTTGGATAATGCTCCTAAAAATTCGTGTTTTGAACAATCAAACAAAATAGATTGCCAAATCGTAATAAAAAAAATGAAAACAAAAAAAATGAAATTTTTCTTTTACCATAGGATAAATTGTCACTCAGGACTTGTTTCGAGATCGCTGGCTTTTGAGCATTGTCATGTGAGCATCCTGGTTGATCATCGACTAGGACCCTGACTGGTGCTGTATCCATGAAGATATCACCTGATGAGGTATCATCAGGTCATTTCTGGCAAGAAATGTGTGGACAGGCACGTCGTTTACAATCTCAATATTAACTAGTGGAGGGATATTTTCTGTAATTAAAAGGCAGAACAAATGAGGATACACGAATTGACTGCAAACTGTGGATGATAGGAGAATGATGATAAAATATCCATGATTGAATGAATTTTTCCAACATCAGACCAATTTTGACTCATAAAATAAGGTACACATAACGTTGATGAAGAATCACTCACAGGTTATGAGTATAATAAAGGTTTCAATCGCGAGAAATTACCAGAGTCATCAATACGTTCGATTTCAACGTTCGGTGGTGGCTGGTTGCAAGGAGTACATTGAATTGTTTGTCCATCTCTTGACACTTCAAGTTTTGCCATTGGTAATGGTGTTGGAGTTTCCCTTGAACGTTTGGAATTAACTAATGGGGAAGAGAAAAATAAAATTAATGAGTTTCAATGCAATCACGTGTGTTCGATAGTCCAATAATAATAGTTCTATGAGCTATAAACACTTGCAGAATAATTGAAAAGAACAAGTTCTATCTGCTGAATAGTGGAATTTCTCATGCCGAGAGGTTTCATCATAATTACCTGATGATTTTTTAATTTTATTGAGATGTACTTCTCCTGCATAGAGCGCCCTCAAATCTTCCTCACGTATGGAAACTCTTTTGGCTAGAAAATTTAAATAAGATTATACATAACGCAGGTATCAATAATTCTAACGTGCAAAGAATGTTCACGATTTGCTTTCTGAAGTACGTTAAACTCAAGAATGAATTTCTTCCTCTAAAATTTTATTGGTGTCCCTTGCAATTAAGTTACATTTCTTACAATTTTATTGAAGTCACTACCCCGTGCTACCAGCTCCCAATAAATGAAAAAATAAACCATTCCCTTAATTAGAATGTCCCCCTCTAATGGGTTCCCACTTTGTCGCAGTGAGGGGGCTCGGTCGCGGGCGGTGGAGGTCTTAAGGACTACCGCTGCCCGCGGTCGCTAAGAGGAGTCCACCCAATCCATGTGTGTGAGCGGCGTAAGCCATGGCCTCGGCCATACCGTACCTAAGGATGCGTGGCACAGGGGGAGCTGTGTCGCTAACGGTGCCTCTCAGAAACCTGGGCGACCTCTGAGAGTAGTCTTGGGTATAACCCACCCGAGACAAGCCAAGCCCTGGGCAATCGCGGCAATGCACCAGGTGAAAACGCTTAACCGCGGTACTCGTGGGACTAAAATGGAAACCAATTTAAAAAATCTTAATATTGAAAAAGCAACTTCGGGTGGGGCCAGCGATGGCGAACACACGAAGTCTGACAAGGCTGACCAGTCTGGTACCGATGTGAATCGGGTCAGACTGAGTGGAGCCGAGAGAAGACGTCGCAAGAGAGCGAAGCTGCATCAAACCTCGGGGGCGATTGCAACCTTGACGGATGCAGCAGCGAAGGTCGATGAGGGAAGGGGGGAGGGGGCTACGAGGAAGGCAATAAAACGCCTTCCATCAGAGCGTACTACGCCAAGCCCCTCAGTCAGACCGAAAGAAAAGAGAATGAGAACGCAGGATCAGGGCACATATGCTCAGAACACTACGAGCTCATTCAAGTTTGCAGTTATGCCGGAGTCATATCCGGATCAGAAACTGGGCACTGAAGAGGTAACGGAGGTGAAGAAACTCCTGAAGAGGGCCATTCTGGCGTTACCTGACGGGGTGAAAGCACCCACCTTCAACGGTGTCTGGGAAAGAGAAGGTGTGGCAATGGTGTGCTGCACTGATGGGGAAACGGGAAATTGGCTGAAAAGCCTTTTCCCCGAAAACAAAATAACTGGACTTACTGTACGTGTGGTCGCAGCCTCGGAGCTTCCCAAGAAGCACAGGATTGCTCTACACGTGGAAGACCCAGATCTAACCGCTCAAGAAGCACTGTGCTTCCTTGAGAAACAAAATGCAGGACTGCAGGCCAGAGAGTGGGTTGTCGCTCGGGGCAGTGAGAGTAGGGACGCGAAAAGTGCCCACTTCGTTGCGCTGATAGACGACCGATCACTCTCTGTTCTGAAAGCCTGCAACTTCAGACTGCACTGCGGGATTCAAAAAGCTACTGTCAAGCTGCTTGCGAAAGACCGTGGTGAAAGTCAGAAGAAGGGTACATAGAGGTACCAGGAAAGTAGTCATCATTATGGCTGCAACCCGGGTGCACATTGTACAGATAAATTTGCACCACAGCAAAGCAGCCTCGGCTACTCTAGTCAGGCTGTTAGCTGGGATGCAGACTGTCATAGCAATGATCCAGGAACCATGGATAGTGGACAATGCTATTAAGGGCCTCAGTGGTTGTGGCAGAATCTATCACGCAAACACTCAGGAGAAAATTAGATCTTGCATTGTTATTAAAGGACTAGACTCTTTCTTCTGTTCACAGGCTAGTGAGGGAGACCTGGCTGTGGCACAAGTGGATCTGGGCCTGGGACAAGGCGAGGAAATGAGCCTGGTTGTAGGGTCAGTTTACATGCCCTATGACTCGGCTGAACCACCTCCTTCGAAAAAAGTAAAGGACCTATGCAACCATGTGAAGGAAAGGGGACTTGAACTCCTGCTAGGTTGTGATGCCAACTCGCACCATGTAGCATGGGGGAGCACCGGCATTAACGGCAGGGGGGAAAGCCTCCAGGAATTCATAATGGGGGCCGGTCTAAACATCCTTAATAGGGGGTCAGAACCTACCTTCATAGATCGGAGACGACAGGAGGTCATAGATATCACTCTGGGGACGGATAGAGTGGCAGACATGATTGGGGACTGGAGGGTCTCAAAGGACCTCTCAGCGTCCGATCATCAAACCATAAGAATGTCCATCCACACAGTGAAAGAAACGGAATGGGTGAGAAACCCAAGACGAACAAACTGGGGAAATTACCGAGAGAGTCTATCTGACAATCTCAGGGATATCATCCTCAGATTTAACAACAAAAAGCAGCTGGAGGAGGCTTCGATTGCCCTAAACCAGGCCATCATGGACTCCTTCGAGACAAACTGCAAGCTTATCCCGAAAGGGCAGCCCACTGAGACTCCTTGGTGGTCAGAGAGGCTCGGTGGGCTGAGGGGCAAAGCTAGAAAAGCTTTTAACAAAGCTAAGAACATGAGAGCGGGCCCCCGTAAGGAAGACGCATGGAAAACTTACAGAGGCTTGCTCGCAGATTACAACAAGGCAATAAAGGCAGCCAAAGAGGACTGCTGGAGGGCTTTCACAAGCAATGTGGAGAGTCAATCGGAGACCTCTAGGCTGGCAAAAATCCTTGGAACAAACAAGACTCCATATCTAGGGAGCCTACAGGCACCAGATGGCAGCCACACGGAAACCATGGGAGAGACTCTGAAACTCCTAATGAACACCCACTTTCCAGGCTTCATACAGGCCCAGGAGAGAGATAAAGAAACAATGCAAAATCAGAGGGATGTCTACGAAACCCATGATTGGGCATTGGCAAATAAAGTAGTGCAGCCCTGGGGGGTCAAGTGGGCCATCAAAACCTTTGAACCCTTCAAGGCACCGGGACCAGACGGGATCTACCCAGCCCTATTACAGGAAGGGATAGAGACTATCACGGGACCCCTAACCAAGATACTCAGAGCTAGTATAGCCCTGAAACATGTCCCTAGTGTGTGGAATGAGACTAGGATAGTATTCATTCCCAAGCCGGGAAAAACCGGTTATATAAAACCAAAAGACTTCCGTCCTATAAGCCTCACATCCTTCATCCTGAAGACCCTGGAGAGGCTGGTGGATAGACACATCAAGGCCGGGCCCTTGGCTGACAGACCCCTCTCCCCCTGTCAATATGCATACAGAGAGGGAAGATCAACAGATACCGCCTTACATCACCTGGTGGGACTGATTGAGGGACAACTGGCGGTCAAGGGTTTTGCCATAGGCGCCTTTCTGGATATTGAGGGGGCTTTTGATAGCACTTCGAATCCGGCTATAGAAAAAGCCATGGAAGAACGACAGGTGTCCAAGACTATCATTGCTTGGACACAAAACATGCTGAAAAGCAGAAGACTGTCGGCAGGACATGGGAGGGCATGTGTGGAGGGACGTCCGACTAGGGGCTGTCCGCAGGGGGGAGTTCTCTCGCCCCTGCTATGGAACCTGGTTGTAGATGGACTTCTAAATCAACTAAGTGAGGCCGGCTTCCACGTCATCGGTTTCGCCGATGATGTGGCAGTTGTTGTGAAAGGCGGATTTCTGAGGGTGCTAAGGGACCTGATGGCAACAGCCTTCAATATCATTGAGGACTGGTGCAGGGTAACTGGCCTATCGGTAAATCCAGCCAAAACAACAATCCTGGTTTTCACCAGAAATTATAAACTGGAAAAGATCCAACCTCTGAAGCTAAATGGCTCGGAGATTAACTACACCAGCAGAGTGAAATATCTGGGTGTCCTCCTGGATAATAAACTCAGCTGGAAAGAACATATCTGTACTCAGAGAAATAAAGTGTTTGCCTCTATGTGGGCATGCAGGAGAGCTGTGGGCAGGACATGGGGACTCAATCCTAAAATGAAGCTCTGGCTCTACCAAATAGTTCTACTTCCGAGACTGTTATACGCTGCGGTCGTCTGGTGGCCGAGGGTGAGTAAGACGGAAATAAGGAACCTGTTGAAAAGCCTACAGGGAACCTTCCTGAGGGCTGCAACAGGAGCCATGAAATCGACACCTAATAATAATTAGAATGTTGTTTTGCTTTGATTACTCGAATTAATAATTTGGTGACACCCATCGATGGATTGATTTGTAAAATCAGGAAATGAATCATCACACAAGAATGATAAGAAAAAGACATTATTTTAATTTTGAATCTTCTGTCAAGAACCATTATAGCCCACAATAGATCATCTGTATAAAAATTTGTGCATAATCTACCTTCTGTGGGGAGGAGAGTACTCTTGACTGCTTGAGGATATGGGAAATTTTGCAAAAAATCATCGTCAAGAGGAACAATTTGTGAATGAAACATAGATGGTACAGCTGTATCCTTGAATTTCTTCTTGGATGGATTTCGAAACTGATCAACAGTGAAATAACATCCACATACATAACGTATTTTGTTGAGTCTTTCAACTGATAAATTCCTCAACTCTTTTACTCCTATTCTCCGTACCCACTCCTTACACCTAAAGCAAAATACAAAATGCTAAAATAAAGACTGAGTCCATTCAAAAGTCCGGAAATTTCTGTCATTATTAAACAAATTAATTACCGATCCACTTGTTTTGGGAAGCTCGCAAAAATACAGTGCTTATTCTTATGGTGGACGTGTCCGCAATACGGGACCACACACCTGGAATTTCTCGGCATCTGCACAGAAAAAAAAATAATGAGCTAGCAATATCGAAATTCAAGATAACCTAACTTCTAACAGTTGTGCAAAGGAGCACGCATTATCAAGGAAATTCGTAATACTAGACAACAATATATATATTTATATATTACTATCATATATGTAAAATAGTAATTCTAAAAATGTTAACTATCAACTATCCACATTATCATGAAAGAAAAACAAGCCAAAAACTTTTATAAAAAAGTTCAAAAATTTCCATAAGACAAATTGTGATAACACTCAATTATACTTACAATGCCTTGAAATAATCACTCAGTCCTTTCACCACTATAAACTCACTATTCAGTTTTGTATTAATCACCTTTAATAATTGTTAATTATTCACATAATAAAAATTGTCACTCGAGGTAAACAACAACAAAGGCCTGTAGGAAACAATATGGCGTCTGGAATAACGTCAAACAATATGGCGGCGGGGTAGGATTACCCAGGGGGGCGGGGTGACACTACAGCATTCTGCCTTTAGATATTCCCGTTCCGTTAATGTCGCCACCCAAGCAGCACAGTTCTGGAGGGTATCTGCAAGTATACCAAAAAGGCTGTCTAATGTCTGTCCAAAAAGGTAACTTGTGTCTAAAAGTTACCTAGAAGTTAACTAAAAGTTATCGTATGACTGCAAGATACCTTTTGGACGGACATTAGTCTGCCTTTTCGGTATACTTTCAGATATCTTTCGCAAGGTTTGCTACTTGGGCAAATTCGTGACGCTACTTGTCATGTTTTCGGGCGGATTTTAGGTCAACTAATGTACCACATAACCTGCCCCGCGTGATTGTGATTGTTTACATTCACATGTGAGCTAATTATTAAAAACAATTGGAGAAATTGAAGAACTGTGGTGTAGGAAATGTTGAAAAAAAAATTGTTTTGTATTTTTATGTGTAAACAGTGTAACGTGACATTTTCGTATGGGGGTCAAAATTGCCTATTACCTTCGCCCTTCTTCCCCTGAATCTAATTTAACTCAGAATTTCAAAACATGGGCGCCAGATAATTTTGGGGGAGATACATCTGCCGAGTCAGAACTATACACGGCACCGATCTGTACACGGAGCGCTACTGTGCACAGCAGAACTGCCCACGAATGAAATAGTGCACGGGCGAAACTGTCCACGAGGACGAAGTGTCCACAACGCGCCAAGCCGATAAACCAGCATCGGTATTGTAGGAATCGAAGACATTTTTTGCCTATAGAATAAAATTGTCAGTAACAATTTCTGTTACCTGATGGCGCTATAAGACTGGAAAGATCATTTTCGTGAAATATCCAGGGCTGTACTACCTGAACTCTTAGGTAAAAACTGAGTCATGAACCCTAATAGGAGCTAACTACATAATTGTTTGCCTCATTAACTCAAATGACAGGCCTAGAGTAATTACTATTATCATTTCATACATGAATGAGAACCGCAAATTAATTTGTTGATCAAATAATCATTAATCAGGATGGCCAATTATCTGATTGTCGGATCAATCCTCAACCATCACAAAAAAATGATCAATTCTTCAATCCATAAATAATTAATAACGTACACTTCCTAATTACTTTGATAATTGTTCATTCAATTACAAAGTTATTAAATATCAAATTAATTGGTTATTTCAACAATTAATTATTTATTATTATGATTAGTAAACTGATTAATGGATAATTTCAACCATTGATTATTTGATTATCCAGTTACTCGCCCATTAAAATTAACCATTTACAACTTCCCAATCTACCGAGTAGTTACTGTAATCACCTCGAAAATGAATCATTAGATTTTTTACCATTTCTCCATGTTTTAGGGTGTTTAAAACTTTTTTAAACCCATCTGAACGAAATACCTATTGTGTGGGTGTGACAATTTCTTCCGAATGAATTGTGCGATCAAGATGATCGATAACACAATCGGAAGATCTTCATGTAATTGAAACTTGATTTCATTTTAAAGTGAATCCCTCCAGTGGTTGTTCCAAACTGTCCTTGGGACAGTTGACTGGCCGTTCAATTGACAAAGTCAATTTTTCAAATAATCTTTGCGGTTTGCCATTCAATGCCATGTAAAGAGGTGTTCAATCTGCAGACTCAACTGGGTTCTACTCATACTATTTAATATTCTTTCCGGTGCGATTCTCCGTTACTATTTTTTATTAATTTTTTTTTCGTGAATACTCTTTGAATGCCATTGTCCACCATCATAGGGTGAAATAGATTTTGGTTTCGCCATCCGTGCAGTGAAATTCATTCTCCTTTAAAAATCAATCGAACAAAGCGAGGTTTCTGTTAGTATGATAGGAAAAAATTTACTTTTAAAGGCGACCCCGGACATTCCACAGGCGAGTCAGATATGGATTATTAGCTTCCGGAAAAACGACAAGGTAAGAATACGAGAGTCTATTGATTTTATAAGTAGGAATCATTAATTTTTTCATCAACTTGCCCAGTCATTTGCTGCTGTTTTTGCGGTATGCCGACGGGCTACTGCTGTGTTATACGAAGCCATATTATGTCGCTTATTGAAAATAGTACCAGGCTTCAAGAATGTTAAATTGATCGTCAGTGATTTTGAGAGAGCAGCCCTTAAAGCTTTCGCAAATGTTCTACCTTTGGCAAGGCTGATGGGGTGTTGGTTTCATTTCATCAAAGTAAGTTAGATTGGAGCTTTCAACTGTTTTCCACCAGATGAAAAGAATGTTTAATACTAATTTCGTAATTATAGGCATCATCTAAACACTGGAAGAAGCTGCTTGAAAAATATGATCTACATGATGCCCCACGAGAGCCAAAATACCTATTGCGTTCCCTTCCACTACTGCCATATTATCATGTTGAAAAAGGAATCAAAATAATTTCTCAAAAATGCTCTTAGGAACAAATCCCCCTCCAAAACTATCCCTGTGACAGCGGGACTGCTACTGCCGAGTTACGCGCAGAGGCAGTTCGCCCAGCCGTCAGATTGGACCGTGGCGCCATCCCTCCGTTGGGGTCGAACTATTTTTGGCTTGGGGTGGGTGACCCCCACGACCGCCACTTTACAATCATCAAATGCCGCAAACTTGACGAAACTAAAAAAACTAAAAAATGTAATGTGATGTCTTGACGCTGATTTTGATGGTTGGTAGCAATGATCAGCCATCTTTGTCCGCGATATTCAAATTAATATAAAAAATTAATTAAATAACGTAAAATCTTTAAATACTGAGAAAAGTCGAGAATGAAAGGACAATGAGCAGGGGACGAAAAAGAACTTCGCAGGCGTGAGAAAAACCGTTGCCGGAAATAATAAATGTCAAGTACTTGAGTTTACTTCGTAAATTTACAGCTCTCCAAAATTCCTCAAAACAATACTTTTCTTGAAATTCTGAAATATAGAGAGAAAATAAACTCGACGGTTACGGTCGTAAAATTGTTAAGTCTCGGTTCTGAGATATTTAGAAAGTCTCTCTGATTCACGTGTTCCACACGTGTTGAGTGTTGAGTTCTCCTTTGTTCATTGTATCGCGGAGCTGAAGGGCCTGAGACCCCTCAAGAGAGAATACTGTTGACGTCACATGCTCCCCTTTCTCCCTCTTTCCCTTCCCGATTTCTCTTTTAAGTTACCCCTCTTCCCTTTACTCCGGGCCAAGATTGCGCGCGCAACTTTTGGTCTAGTGGGGGTGTATGGACCCAACCCTTAGATTTTTAGTTTAAGTTAGAGACAGTCCCATCGTGGCTGTTGTTCCGACAACTGTTCCAGCTTCTCTCTTCGATTAGTTTTTCTTAAAGTTTTCCATAAAAGTTTTATCAAGTGTATTTGTCTACCAAAGATTTCAAGTTTAAATTAGAAGTTTGAAATAAATAGTGTTAATGTGCTCTCCTAAGCACTAGTGTTTTGATTTATTCTGGAATACACCTTCAACCCATTTATTCAAAAAATGAACGAGTCAACATCGATGGAGTCCTCATCAGAGGTTTAGCGGCTAACGGATCCACATTTCGAAGTTTGGCGCTCGTTATTTCAAAAAGGCGCCACTGTCCTCCTAGTAACATTGATAGGACATAACAGTAAAGGGTGCAAGTATTTGATTGTAATCTTCCCCACAGCTGGTTACTATTATAACATTTATCATTACACGAGACTATTATATCGTATCTGAGATGTCAGTGCTGAGTGATTTATTTGTAATGACTCTAGTTATAAAATCTTTAACTATTACTTGTATATCGTTTGTTGATATGCACATCAAAACGCACAAATGTGATGACCTAGGAAATTCCCAATGAGTGATGTATTATATCTTTATTATAAGGAAAATTGCCTCTATTGTTCGTTATAAGGACTGTATTACTAAATTGTCCATGGAAAATTGAGTGAAGATGGAGAGAATGACCAATGTTTTTAGAATTTAATTGATTTTTGATGATGGATAATGTCTGTAGGAATTCATTTCCATATATTAGGATTGTTCCACACAATACTCATAACTCTACAATAATTGAATTCCGAATATTTATTAAATCCCAAACCTCATAACATCTTTACACAAAATAGTGTATTCAATGAATGATCTGCACTGTTTTCTATCGATGGATACATATTCTCAAGTTTATATAAATCTGAACTAGGGATCATTGAAAATATTGAAAGGTTCGGCATCATAAGCGGCGATAGAACTGATGACAATAATATTAAAAAATGTAGCATATCTATAGTCTAATACGCTTTCGGTTCAAGAATTATTTTGTGCGAGCAAATGGAGAAGAAAAAAAATTTCATAACAACGATAATAGTTTACAATATTACACCTATGGAGAAATCAATGAAAACAGCCTATTGACGTGCACTTATTTAACTGACTTTTGGAAAAAGATTATTTATATGGACAACCAATTTTGTTTTCGCGCAAGAATCAACGAAGACAAAATTTCGTTTTGTCCGAACTGATATTGAATTATCAGTTACCATCTGAGTAAATTACCGACTGTAGAGATATCACCAGCATAGTTCCATCGTTATGCTTACACCGTGCACTGGCGCGGTGGATTTAAATTATAGCGCGTTAAGGGGAGACTACTATGAGAGTTTCAAAAGTCGCGAGTTATGCCGCTGGGGAAATTTTTCAATAGAACAATATCTATTTTCAACAAGTTAAAAATTGCTCTTGTAGTACATATAGTATAGTTATTTTTGCTAATAAATTAGCAATACTCTTCCAAATGGTTATTTTGTACATAATTTTCTTTTATCACGTTTAATTCATTGTGTATCTCATTTTATTAAATTAAATAAGTTTTTTTTAAACTTATTTTGTCCGCTTTTCAACTT
>NW_021680533.1:404761-410506 GCF_001412515.2 Diachasma alloeum | reverse complement strand
TAAAAAATTGCGGAACAATTCACGTAATTCGCAAGGAGGTATCGTTTTCCGGCAATTTTTATAGGAATGAAAGAGAATAAATCTGAAAAGTTCAGTAAATTCTCAAATTCATCACCGAACAAAGTACGAAATTGCCACGTAATTTTATCTGGAAAAGTAAAATCTTACAGAACGTTCCCGACTTATTATGCCTCCAAAATGAGAAATTCGGCAGCTGGGAACTTATTTTTACGTTCCGTTCCGCAACATTTTTCAATTGTTGGAGAAAAATTATAGAACGACTTGTTGTCCCCATACCGGTAAATCATCAGACGGGTGGTTAATTATTACGGAACAGATAGTAGAATTTACGTTCCAACTCACACTTTTACAGAATTTGACTTCGCTCGCAGATGACGTTTCGAAATGTTTCAGTTTTTTGCCGGTAATTTTTATTGTATTTTTCTCTCCAAGAATAAGCATCAGTGAGTTATTTTTAAAAATTATATATCTTGATAAATATCATTGTTATGAGAGAAGTGCAAGAGAACTTTCTTTATTCAAAACAGGTATAAAAAAAAATCCTTTTCAAAAAAAATCCTTTTCAAAATTCTTTTTTTTCAAACAAGTATTTGAAAAAAAATCCTGACTCGAAAAAATTAAATTTAAAATAAATTCATCTATAAACAAATTGAGAAGTGGCAAAGACAATGTTAAAAAAGTTGCAATGGTGAAACATTAAATGTAAAATTCTTTTATTTACCTTGTTCCATCCTCCTCTCTTAACAGCTTCCAAATGAATCCTTGTAATCCTTCAAGAATGATGATATTTGGATCTTGGCGAGGGGGATTCATTGTGACAGTGGTGTCTGGCTCCCTAAGAGTCCCCAATGGCTTCAGAATACTGGCCAATAGTGACTCTTACCAAAAAAGTAACCTCGGGTCTCGGCCCGAGTCAGCCCCCCCTCATTATCCAACCGACCGTATTATTGAGCCTTGAGTCATATTCCTCCGCGCACGCCTATTTCGACCGGCATTTTGGGTGGAGGGCAGGGTTGGGCATGTAAAATACATGCAGTAAAATACCCAGTATTTTACACGTAAAATACCATGTATATTACACTCGAGGTTTTGGCATGTATAATACTCTATGTATATTACTCGATGTATAATATACTGAGGACCTTATGTGAGTGGTCTCAGGTTTGAGTGGTGGGGGACATCGATGCATGCCTGAACTCGAAAGAGTGGGTGTACCCAATCAGGACCATTCTCATACGGTCTTTAGTATACACATGTATAATGCTAGGTATTTTACACCCCAAAGGTTGGTCAGATTGGGTAAACTACAAATCGTTAGCTTAATAGCAAAATAACGTAAGTGCCAAAAAGTCCTCAGACAAAACTTTTCGAATTTTAAATTTCTGTTTTCATATTAATTATTAGTTTCTCATGTTTAATTGAATTGGCATATTTTGGCATTTATGTTACGCTGTTATTAAGCTGATGCAAGCTTAGGAACTTTGTAAAATGTCTGTATCGATACACGAAATATCGATATTTTTCAAACTTCCACTAACCTATTTGCTCCAATGTTTTCGTTTTTATAACCAATTTCATAACAAAATGGTTTTTATAAAAAATTCCACGAGGTCAAACATCGCAAGGATCACGAGGGTGACAAGAGGATGGTCAAATTTCACGAGGGTCAAACATCCGGAAGTTCATGAGGGTAACAAAGGGGTAGTAAAATTTCACGAGGGTCACGAGGGTATAAAATAAAATATAATAAAATAAAATTTGACTATCCCCTTGATACCCTCATGATGCTCCACCCTCGTGACCTTCGTGATATTTGACCCTTCCCTTGTGACCGACGTGATGTTTGACCCTCATGAAATTTCACCGTTCCCTTGTGACCCGCATGAAATTGGACCATCTCCTTATAACCCTCGTGAAGTTTAACCATCTTCTGGGGACCCTTGTAAAATTTAACCATTCCTTTGTGACCCCCGTGGATTTCGTCAAATTTGACCATCCCCTCGTGATGTTTAACTATCCTATCGTAACCCTCGTGACATGTGACCCTCGTACATTTGACTATTCCCTTGTGACCCTCGTAAAATCTGGCCATCCCCTTGCGACCCTCGTGAAATTTGAACATCTCCTTGTAACACTTGTGACCCTCGTAAAATTTGACCATCCCCTTGTGACATTTATTGTAACCCTCGTGAGCCTCGTGACATTCCACCTCCACAACCTTTTAGATATTTTGAAATACATGCACTCAAAATCCGGCTTAATGTAATAAACCGTATATTACATTTTAGACATTTTTTTCATAATTTACGTGTATTGTACGTATAATGTAAAAAAGCCCTAGAACTGACCGATTTACCCAACCCTGGTGGAGGGTGATAATGTATGCGAAGGGGTGAAATTATCGCCCTACAACGGGAGGGGATTGCAGAATCTATTCTAGCCACCTTGATCCCACTGTTTGCATGCATTGATTAAATTGATTAAAAATAGTTGAATTTTGCAAGCAAAATTCCGAAAAGTGTGATTATACGAGGGGGCGGCGGGGGAAGGCATGTACGCGGAAGGTGAAAATTTTAATCCAACACGGGCAGGGGATTGCAGAATCTATTCTAGCCACCCTCATTCCACCGTTTGCATGCGTTGATTAAATAATAATTGACGTAATTCCGCACGGGTAGACTTTCTCAGCGGCAAAATCCAAGATATGACCACTCGGTCCCGGGTAAAAATTTTTTTCTCTCCCCCTAATTGAGATGAAGACATGAAACCAACGCGTGTCAATCGACAATTCAATTCATTCAACGTAAGGCAGCGTTTTACTGTTCAGATTCTCCCATGCGCACCGTGCATGAAACGAGGCTTCACTGACTGAGTGACTCAAATATGAATGTTTTTTTTTTTCACCCGGGACCAAAGGCTCACATCTTCCATTTTTTCCGGAGGAGAGTTGACCTCCACCAAAATCGAATTTTTTCGCGAAGCGAACGTTGATTCCGTATTTTCTAATGATTTCAAAGCCAATGAAACACTCGGAGGGGCCAGATATGCCCAAATGAATAAATTAAATTTTCAGCTGAGGCCGAGGGCTCAGATCTTGGTTTCTGCCGCTGGGAAAGTCGACTCTCGGCAAAATCGAATTTCTCCGCAGAGTGAACGTTGATTCTGCATCTACTAACGCCAGCTCTAAAAAGTTAGCCCCTGATTATTAAAAATTAATTATTTTGACCATGGGAATCCATTGATAGGCGAATGACAGACAATGATTGACTATAGAAATAATTTGATAGACTGAATTTTTTTTAAAATGAATTTTCAAAAAATTGTCATTAAAGATAGCCCCTCTTTTTTTTTATTTTTGATAGAAACTTCTACTTGGGCTCATTTTACGCGGAATGATTTGATAGACATTGATATACACTGAATCAAAGTCTATCCATTCGATAAATTGGCGTAAAATAAGAAAAACCTAATCAACATCATAGAAGGCTTAGGAGGGGGTTCGGAGTGGAGGGGATGCACTCTCGTTGGTAGCCATTTTTAAGGGCTCAGCTCNCGTTGGTAGCCATTTTTAATGGCTCAGCTGATTGTGAGTTCTGGAGGATCATAAGTAAATTAGAGTGGCTGGACATATTGTAAAATGTATTTTTTTAATAACATAAAAATAAGTAAGGAATATTCAAACGAAGATTTATAGAGTCGAACGTGTAACCTCGTGAGTTTCGTCTTACCCAAGTGACAGATCAAACATTGTAGTTTGAAAAATGTGAAAAATTAAACTTTGTAAACTTCTGGTGTAAAATAAATCTATCATACATGTATCCATGTTTTCCAATTGTGCGGATGTATTTCCCGATCCTCTGATCAGAGCCTAGATGAATCGTGTCAGAAAATCGTTCGTAGCGTAAAACATGAGACCTGTTTTCTTAGAGTAATGTGCTCCTTTTCTCATTGTCAAAATCTCGAACAGTCCCGCTGTCACAGGGACAGGTTCGGAGGGGGATTTTTGTCCTCCTTGTACTCAATGTTTACTTTATGTTTTTCAGTTGATTTATTCGCCGACTAATTAATATTAATGGATGAAACAAAGACCGTTCAATGGAGAATTAAATTCCTCATCCTTCAACCTCCGGTTCATTCCTTAATCTCTGTAATGAAAAAATAAAAACTGCGACGAAAGTCGCGGTGCTATGAAAAACCTAATGGTTTCTCGGCGCAGTGACTCCCGACAACCTGCCCGCTAATTAAAAAATTGTCTCTCCCCTTCTAATTAACATTAAGGAATGAAACCAATGCCGTTCGATGGAGAATTAAATTCCCCATCCTTCAACCTCCGTTTCATTCCTTAATCTCTGTAATGAAAAAATAAAAACTGCGACGAAAGTCGCGGCGCTATGAAAAACCTAATGGTTTCTCGGCGCAGTGACTCCCGACAACTCGCCCGCTAATTAAAAAATCGTATCTCTGCTCCTAATTAACATTAAGGAATGAAACCAATGCTGTTCGATGGAGAATTAAATTCCCCATCCTTCAACCCCCGTTTCATTCCTTAATCTCTGTAATGAAAAAATAAAAACTACGACGAAAGTCGCGGTGCTATGAAAAACTCAATAGTTTCTCGGCGCAGAGTGACNCAATGTTTGATCTGTCACTTGGGTAAGACGAAACTCACGAGGTTACACGTTCGACTCTATAAATCTTCGTTTGAATATTCCTTACTTATTTTTATGTTATTAAAAAAATACATTTTACAATATGTCCAGCCACTCTAATTTACTTATGACCCTCCAGAACTCACAATCAGCTGAGCCATTAAAAATGGCTACCAACGAGAATGCATCCCCTCCACTCTGAACCCCCTCCTAAGCCTTCTATGATGCTGATTAGGTTTTTCTTATTTTACGCCAATTTATCGAATTGATAGACGTTGATTCAGTGTATATCAATGTCTATCAAATCATTCGCGTAAAATGAGCCCAAGTAGAAGTTTCTATCAATAAATTTAAAAAAAAAGAAGGGCTATCTTTAATGACAATTTTTTGAAAATTCATTTTAAAAAAATTCAGTCTATCAAATGNGAATGAAACCAATGCTGTTCGATGGAGAATTAAATTCCCCATCCTGCAACTCGCGTTTCATTTGTTAATCTCTGTAATGAAAAAATAAAAACTGCGACGGAAGTCGCGGCGCTATGAAAAACCCAATGTTTTCTCGGCGCAGACTGACTCCCCATTAATTCGCCCGTTAATTAAAAAATCGTCTCTCCCCTCCTAATTAACATTAAGGAATGAAACCAATGCTGTTCGATGGAGAATTAAATTCCCCATCCTTCAACCCCCGTTTCATTCCTTAATCTCTGTAATGAAAAAATAAAAACTGCGACGACAGTCGCGGCGCTATGAAAAACCCAATGTTTTCTCGGCGCAGACTGACNATTAGTCATTTGAATTTTGAAATTTTGTCAAAAATCAGTTGTCCCACGATGACAAAAAAAAATGTTCTGAAAATTGAATGATGACTTAAAAAATTGGTTTGACTCTTCCTTTGACCGAGTTCGAAGAGGAAGGCGATAACAATAATCGTTATTGTCATATATTCAAAAATTTCGGAAAATTTTGGATTTTTTGAAAATCGAAATTCGGAGGATATCTTTGAATATTAAATAAATTCAATCAAAGCTTAAAATTTGTTTAATGCTATTGGATTATGTGTAGGAATACTCAATAA
>NW_021680533.1:403996-404199 GCF_001412515.2 Diachasma alloeum | reverse complement strand
CGCCGAGAAACCATTAGGTTTTTCATAGCGCCGCGACTTTCGTCGCAGTTTTTATTTTTTCATTACAGAGATTGAGGAATGAACCGAAGGTTGAAGGATGAGGAATTGAATTCTCCATCGAACAGTGTTGGTTTCATTCCTTAATGTTAATTAGGAGGGGAGAGACGATTTTTTAATTAGCGGGCGAATTAATGGGGAGTCAC
>NW_021680533.1:395877-397438 GCF_001412515.2 Diachasma alloeum | reverse complement strand
TGTTCTCGTCCACGAATCCACCCCTCTCTCCACGACCCGCACACTGAGCAGCCGAGTAAATCCCGTACCCTCGTAATCCACATTTCTGCGTATGGTTGGCGATATGTTTCTTGTCGTTATTGGATTTTCGGGGACAATCAGTATTTAGTTTTAAGAAAATACGGTTCCGTTTGCGGTTTGTCGATTCCGCGTTGCTAAAAATCGGCTGGCGCCCTAAATACACGAAGTAAGGATTGGATGAGCTGCTGATTGTTCCCGAAGTCCAGTTTTTGTAATGATTTTTCTTTGGCCTCAACAAATTCTCAATAAGCCCTAACCCAAAATTCTCGATTATCCAAACACGGCCAACTCATTACCTTCGTTCTCGTAATCCGACAAGTCTGAGACGTCAAAAACCATAACGCTAAAACTGGACTTCGGGAACAATCAGCAGCTCATCCAATCCTTACTTCGTGTATTTAGGGCGCCAGCCGATTTTTAGCAACGCGGAATCGACAAACCGCAAACGGAACCGTATTTTCTTAAAACTAAATACTGATTGTCCCCGAAAATCCAATAACGACAAGAAACATATCGCCAACCATACGCAGAAATGTGGATTACGAGGGTACGGGATTTACTCGGCTGCTCAGTGTGCGGGTCGTGGAGAGAGGGGTGGATTCGTGGACGAGAACATCAATTAACAAAGCCAATCATCGATCGAGAAACCAATAAACCAATGTCTTAAATTCAAAACGGGATAGGTAAGGTCGATATTGAATAATAAACACAATTGTACTGACGTGTTTCGCTATTGCCGATATTAATACAAAATCGTAAATTCGTACAAACACAAAATTACATCAATTTGACTCAAAATACTTTTAAATACTCTGAAATGATCCATTAAACTGTAAAAAGACTCGAAAGATGCGAACAATAATTTTAAGTATGAAAAAGAAAGCGATCCCAATCCAAAGCTGATAGAGAGAAGCAAAGGTATTGTCCACGAGGGGAATACGAATCCGAGAGAGAGAGACTATAGGAAGGTAGCGTACGTGCGAGAGAGAACGGATGAGGTAGATACGCGAAATAAAAAAGAGAGCTCACGAAAAGGTATTAATTTTTCTCTTATTTTTCGACTGTAATTAATCGAATTCCGAATTCTGGAGCGCCTCTGTAATGGTTTCCCTAACTCTTGCGCCATTTGAAACGCATTAAAATCGGGAATCTCATTCACCGAAAAGGTAGCAAAAATGAGCTAGGGAGCTTGAATCAGCCACGTGGCTGATTTACCGGAAGGGAGCACTTCTAACCCGGAAATGGAGGTTTTCTCCAGGAAAATAGGTAGCTTACGGTCTCCAATAATTTCCAAAATAATAGGTAGCTTATTCATAAACGTAAGAGAGCTTAGATAATTTTATTGTTCTGGAGTCCAACCATAAAAGTAAAGATAACTAAAAAGATAGCGCCCCTATGCCCAACCGGAATCCAAAACTCAATGAACGCCAGAGAGCATTAAAACGCGAAAAAGGTAGCTTCAGAACAATTCAGGTAGCATCAATTTTCCTCCGGAACTCTT
>NW_021680533.1:394520-395852 GCF_001412515.2 Diachasma alloeum | reverse complement strand
CGTTAATAATTGAAAAAATTGAATTTTTAAAAACTACAAAGAATCGCCAAAGAATGTTATTAGATTTTTTTAATCGCAATTTTTTGCTAGATTTAATTGACGTTTTAGTTTTTTCTAAAAATCAATTTTGAAAAATCAGGATTTAACCCACTGTCTTATGTCAAAGTCCATAACTTTGTTGTAGAGCAAGATTGAAATCGGAATTTTTGACTCAAAATATGGAAAAAAATCAAGAAATTTTTTGACACATGATACAACATGAATGACCGTTTTTTAAACAATATCCATTATTTATTTATAAAACGGAGATGTTTGAAAAGAAAATAATATGTTGAAAAATGTAATTTAAATGATGCTCATTGTGTATGAATTTTTTATAAATTTTCTCACGTAATTTAATGGAAAAATTTAATAAATGAAAATCTCGACATCTATAGTGTGGTCAGTATGAACTTGTAGCCTACTGATGAGCTACTTTAAGGAAATTAATGTATTCAGGAAATTGGGAAACTAAAAATAAATATTCAACTCTATTTATTCGTTCGAAATTTTTTTGTATTTATTAAACTATAATACACCTAGACTGATCGGAATTTATTGATTGAGTATACTATACGAATTTTACCTTTTTCAATTATTATTTACAATTTGGGACGGAGAATGTTTCCACGGCAATTTTCCGAGCACGTGGCCCCCACTGCGGTGCGCATGCGCACTGACGTCATCTTTAGTACCTGAGCTACTATACGGCGGCGTTGCGAAACACTTCAATTCGCCTCACTTTGAGAGTGGTGGGAGCATAGGGATCAGCTGTCCAGTTATATAGAGATCAGTGGTGATGTTCCACAGGTCCGTGCGCGCATGCGCAAATGGTCGGTTACAGTGCTGTAGGGAGTGGGAGTGAGACGTAGACCTCTCTCTCGCACAAAAGGTTCTCATTCACGGCGCCGGATTTAGGGGTTGCAGCTAGAAAATTGCGTTTAACTTTGAATCCATAGGAGATCCGCGGGTACGATCAAGACAAAATTTGTGGTAAATGTTCTAATAAAAAATATGGAAGAAAAAAAAAAGAAATTCATCGATTGAATGTCAAGATATAAATAGCAACATATATTAAATTCGCTCTGAATAAATAACCAAGCTATTGAAAAAAAAACACTGATATTCCGAATTACAAAAAAAAAATTCATTAACTTCAATTTTTTAAATGGAAAACATTTGTTTTTCCCATCTGATTTTCACGCGGCTCTGGGGTATGAACGGTTGGGAATAGGGGTAAAGTGCCCTAAACATTTTTTGTGTAGAATTTTGAGCTCTACAACTTTGTATATC
>NW_021680533.1:385807-393262 GCF_001412515.2 Diachasma alloeum | reverse complement strand
TTTTTTAAACAATATCCATTATTTATTTATAAAACGGAGATGTTTGAAAAGAAAATAATATGCTGAAAAATGTAATTTGAATGATGCTGATTGTGTATGAATTTTTTATAAATTTTCTCACGTAATTTAATGGAAAAATTTAATAATTGAAAATCTCGACATCTATAGTGTGGTCAGTATGAACTTCTAGCCTACTGATGAGCTACTTTAAGGAAATTAATGTATTCAGGAAATTGGGAAACTCAAAATAAATATTCAACTCTATTTATTCGTTCAAAATTTTTTTGTATTTATTAAACTATAATACACCTAGACTGATCGGAATTTATTGATTGAGTATACTATACGAATTTTACCTTTTTCAATTATTATTTACAATTTGGGACGGAGAATGTTTCCACGGCAATTTTCCGAGCACGTGGCCCCCACTGCGGTGCGCATGCGCACTGACGTCATCTTTAGTACCTGAGCTACTATACGGCGGCGTTGCGAAACACTTCAATTCGCCTCACTTTGAGAGTGGTGGGAGCATAGGGATCAGCTGTCCAGTTATATAGAGATCAGTGGTGATGTTCCACAGGTCCGTGCGCGCATGCGCAAATGGTCGGTTACAGTGCTGTAGGGAGTGGGAGTGAGACGTAGACCTCTCTCTCGCACAAAAGGTTCTCATTCACGGCGCCGGATTTAGGGGTTGCAGCTAGAAAATTGCGTTTAACTTTGAATCCATAGGAGATCCGCGGGTACGATCAAGACAAAATTTGTGGTAAATGTTCTAATAAAAAATATGGAAGAAAAAAAAAAGAAATTCATCGATTGAATGTCAAGATATAAATAGCAACATATATTAAATTCGCTCTGAATAAATAACCAAGCTATTGAAAAAAAAACACTGATATTCCGAATTACAAAAAAAAAATTCATTAACTTCAATTTTTTAAATGGAAAACATTTGTTTTTCCCATCTGATTTTCACGCGGCTCTGGGGTATGAACGGTTGGGAATAGGGGTAAAGTGCCCTAAACATTTTTTGTGTAGAATTTTGAGCTCTACAACTTTGTATATCCCGTTTTTTAACGTATAGCGCGTTATTCACGAGTTATTTCGAAAAAACCGTTTTCAGGAGTAGTTTTTTCAACCCCCGCACAAACTTGGGGAACCTTAAACATCCGCCATTAGTTTCATACGCCCAAATCACAAATTCCATAAAAAATAGAGCCTGTATCGCAAACATTCGTATGTTAGACCTTCGTTCATTGGACTACGAAGCGCTGCCTCACGGCCGGAATGACAAAAAAGTATTTTTTTCAAATTATGAATATTCAGAGAAAAAATATTAATTTCAATTTTCCGATAGACAAAAAAATTTCTATCAAATCTTCAAGCGGCTGTGGGAGAGAAACGGTCGGAAATAGGTGTGAAGTAACCTACACTGTTTGTAGAGAATTTAAAGCTCTAGAATTGTGTATACCATGTTTTTTCCCGTATTTTACGTAGTTGAAGAATTATTTCGGAAAAACCGTTTTCAAGAGTAGTTTTTAGGTATTTTCCACCCCCACACAAATATTGGGAATATTAAACTCCCCTACATAGTTTCCTACGAATGAGATACAAACTCTGTAAAAAACAATCCAGGTGTTTAACAACACATTGATATCTGTACCTCGTGTTTCATGGACTACAATATATTACCATTTATTATCGCTCTAGTGCTTCCTCCACTCCTTCCACTAACGAGTCCGGAATGTAAACACTTCAATGTGTTCTTAGATGCGTCATTGTTTTGCATTCCTGCGAACTCAAAAAGGTAAAAAACGGTGAGTCTAGATATAGTCCATAAGCTGGGGGGTCATTTGCATACATTTCGTGTAAAAAAAAATTTTTTATTGGATTCTATGGTCTTTGAGCCGCTGAATCCGAATATCGAGGTCTCCGGTTCGAATTCATGCGCAGTTGTTTGTTATTAACAATTTATTTAAAAACAATTGAAAATTCTACTTTTTCGACCGGGAAAAATTTTTTCTGCAAAAAACACGTGATTTAAGGGGGGGGGGGTAAGTCCTGAAACATTTTGCGATATTCGCGACGGTTTTGTTAATAAAAATTCATTAAAAAACAATTTTACAAGGTATTTTCGACAATGTTGATAAAAAATCATTTTCTTCGTGATTTGCATTATTTTGGGAGTCCTTTATATGGTCTATGATCTATTAACACCAACACCCACTGTTTTCATACCGGATTGTTCATTTTTTACATCATTTGTTTAATGCTTTCAATTTGCATAAAAAATTTTGTTGTCTTCAAAGCAGGAAATTTTTAATTTATTTTTGACAAATGATGTAAAAAATAAACAATTCGGTATGAAATTAGTGGGTGTTGGTGTTAATAGATCATAGACCATATAAATGACTCACAAAACAATGCAAATCACGAAGAAAATTATTTTTTATCAACATTGTCGAAAATACCTTGTAAAATTGTATTTTAATGAATTTTTATTAACAAAACCGTCGCGAATATTGCAAAATGTTTCAGAACTTCCCCCAGCCCCCCTTAAATCACATGTATTTTACAAAAAAAAAATTTCCCGGTCGACAAAATTGAATTTTCAATTTTTTATAAATAAATTGTTAATAACAAACAACTGCGCATGAATTCGAACCGGAGATCTCGATATTCGGATTCAGCGGCTCAAAAAACAGAATCCAATGAAAAATTTTTTTTTATAAAAAATGTATGCAAATCACCCCCCAGCTTATGGACTAGTATGTACAAAGTAAATTCAGTTGGTCACCGCCACATATGCCGAGAGAAAAAAATTGTACATTATAGTCAATCCTCTTTGGTCCCCCACGTGCAAGATTGCCTTCCGAGCCAAATGACGAGGTGTGTATATTAATTTACGTGTGGAGGGACCTGAAAAACGCTAATGTCGTGGCGCCCAGCGCCACAAAAATGGGGTTTTTCATGTCCCGTAAAACGAAAAGGAATTTTCCAATGGGGGGAGCCCCACCGGAATCAGTGGACGCCGGAGAACCGTTCAGGGTTCTCCCGAGCGTTGAAAATTCATTCCTCCGCTCCTTAATGAGATTAAGGAATGAAAGCGCTGTCATTTATTGAAAATATAATTATCGATCGAGAGGAAAAGTAAAGGAGGGGAGGCAGGTTAGAGGAGGGGTTTCAAATTGTGAACTACTTCGATAAAACCAATGAAATAGAAAAAAAATGATAATTATCGATCGATAGGCGTTGGTTTCATTGCTTAATCTTACTTGGGGAGAGGAGAAATGAATTTTGGAATGAGAAGAACTTGTCCGAAGTTACTCCGCGCTTTGAAAATTCATTCCTCCGCTCCTAATTGACATTAAGAAATGAAACCGGTGTCAATTATTGAAAATATAATTCTCCATCGATACGCATTGGTTTCATATCTTCATCTCAATTGCGGGGGGAGAAATGAGTTTTCCAATGGGGAGAGCCCTTCCGGGCTTCATTCATTCATCGAAAATATGATTCTCGATTGGTTCATCTCAATTAAGAAGGAGAGAAATAAATTTTTGAATAAGAAGAACTTGTCCGAAGTTACTGCGCGCTTTGAAAATTCATTCCTCCGCTCCTAATTGAGATTAAGGAATGAAATCGGTGTCATTTATTGCAAATATAATTCTCCATCGATACGCGTTGGTTTCATGTCTTCATCCCAATTAGGGGGGGAGAAATCAATTTTCCAATGGGGGGGCCCTTCCAGGCGTACTCGACGCCGGAGACCGTTCGGTGTTCCCCCGCGCCGTGAAAATTCATTCTTGTGCTCCTCATTGAGATTACACAATGAGGCGGCTCTCATTCATCGAAAATATAATTCTCGATTGGTTCATCTCAATTAGGGAGGCGAGAAATGAATTGTTGAATGAGAAGCACTTGTCCAAAATTACTCCGTGCTGTGAAAATTCATTCCTCCGCTCCTAATTGAGATTAAGGAATGAAACCGGTGTCATTTATTGAAAATTCTCCATCGACACGCGTTGGTTTCATGTCTTCATCTCAATAACGGGGGGAGAAATGAATTTTCCAATGGGAGGAGCCCTTCCGGGCTTACTCAACGCCGGAGACCGTTCGGTGTTCCCCCGCGCCATTAAAATTCATTCTTGGGCTCCTCATTCAGATTACAGAATGAAGTGGCTTTCATTCGTCGAAAATATGATTCTCGATTGGTTCATCTCAATTAAGGAGGGGAGAAATGAATTTTTGAATGAGAAGAACTTGTCCGAAGTTACTCCGCGCTTTGAAAATTCATTCCTCCGCTCCTAATTGACATTAAGAAATGAAACCGGTGTCAATTATTGAAAATATAATTCTCCATCGATACGCGTTGGTTTCATGTCTTCATCTCAATTACGGGGGGAGAAATCAATTTTCCAATGGGGGGGGGCCTTCCAGGCGTACTCGACGCCGGAGACCGTTCGGTGTTCCCCCGCGCCGTGAAAATTCATTCTTGTGCTCCTCATTGAGATTACACAATGAGGCGGCTCTCATTCATCGAAAATATAATTCTCGATTGGTTCATCTCAATTAGGGAGGCGAGAAATGAATTGTTGAATGAGAAGAACTTGTCCGAAATTACTCCGTGCTTTGAAAATTCATTCCTCCGCTCCTAATTGAGATTAAGGAATGAAACCGGTGTCATTTATTGAAAATATAATTCTCCATCGATACGCGTTGGTTTCATGTCTTCATCTCAATTACGGGGGGAGAAATGAGGAATGAATTTTCAAAGCGCGGAGTAACTTCGGACAAGTTCTTCTGATTCAAAAATTAATTTCTCCCCTCCCCAAGTGAGATTAAGCAATAAAACCAACGCCTATCGATCGAGAATTATATTTTCAATAAATGATAGCTGCTTCATTCTGTAATCTCAATGAGGAGCGCAAGAATGAATTTTCAAGTCGCGGGGGAACACCGAACGGTCTCCGGCGTCGAGTGAGCCCGGAAGGGCTCTCCCCATTGGAAAATTCATTTCTCCCCCCGTAATTGAGATGAAGACATGAAACTAACGCGTATCGATGGAGAATTATATTTTCAATAATTGACACCGGTTTCATTCCTTAATGTCAATTAGGAGCGGAGGAATGAATTTTCAAAGCGCGGAGTAACTTCGGACAAGTTCTTCTCATTCAAAAATTCGTTTCTCCCCTCCCCAAGTAAGATTAAGTAATGAAACCAACGCCTATCGATCGATAATCATATTTTCAATAAATGACAGCGCTTTCATTCCTTAATTTCATTAAGGAGCGGCGGAATGAATTTTCAAAGCGCGGGAGAACCCCGAACGGTTTTCCGGCGTCCAGTGATTCCGGTAGGGGTCCCCCCATTGGAAAATTCCTTTTCGTGTCGCGGGACCTGAAAAATGCCAATTTTGTGGCACGCAGCCGTGACACGAAAATTAATATACACACCTCGTCATGGAAANTCAGAAAATACTTTGTGGACCTTGTGATGAAAATAACTATTTCGTGTCGCGGGACCTGAAAAACGCCAATTTCGTGGCGCGCAGCCGTGACACGAAAATTAATATACACACCTCGTCATGGAAAACAGATCATCCTCCCCCACGTGCTTGCCATCCTCGCCTTCGGCTCGGAATGCAATCTTGCACGTGGGGGATGGTGATCTGTTTTCCAAGGCTCGAGCATTTAATATACTATTTTTTTCTTTCGGCATATGTGGCGGTAACCAACTGAATTTACTTTTTACATATCTAGACTCACCATATTTTACCTTTTTGAGTTCGCAGAAATGCAAAACAATGACGCATCTAAGAACACATTGAAGTGTTTACATTCCGGACTCGTGAGTGGAAGGAGTGGAGGAAGCACTAGAGCGATAATAAATCGTAATATATTGTAGTCCAAGAAACACGAGGCAAAGATATCAATGTGTTGTTAAACACCAGGATTTTTTTTACAGAGTTTGTATCTCATTCGTAGGAAACTATGTAGGGGGTTTAATCTTCCCAATGTTTGTGTGGGGGTGGAAAATACCTAAAAACTACCCTTGAAAACGGTTTTTCCGAAATAATTTTTTAACTACGCAAAATACGGAAAAAACCTGGTATACACAATCATAGAGCTTTAAATTCTCTATAAACAGTGTAGGTCACTTCACACCTATTTCCGACCGTTTATCTCCCACAGCCGCTTGAATATTTGATAGAATTTTTTTTTTATAGCGGAAAATTGAAATTAATATTTTTTCTCTGAATATTCATAATTTGAAAAATACTTTTTTTTTCTTCCTAGCGTTTTTTTTCATTGAGAGTGAATTTACTACACATCACTACTTGTAACTTGAAATCCCATCGATGGGTTTATTTTTTTTCCATACTTTTCATAACAACATTTCCTACAAATTTTATCTTGATCTTTCGAACAGATTTCCAATAGATTGGAAGTTAAACGCAAATCTTTAGTTCCAATCCCAAGCCAGGCTCCGTGATTGAGTACCTTTGGTTCGAGAGAGATTTTTCCGTCCCGTTCGCAGTCATTGTAGTGGTTTCCTGACCGTTTACGCGTGCGTGCATGGGCATGTCGAACCACCACGGAATGAATATGAGAAAATTAGTATATTATGTCATCAGGCGATAAAAGTATTATCTGGCGAATGTGACTGTAATAATTAATAATAATTAATAATTAATAATAATTAATAATTAATAATTAATAATTCCCCATCCATCAACCCCCGTTTCATCCCTTAATCTCTGTAATGAAAAAATAAAAACTGCGACGAAAGTCGCGGCGCTATGAAAAACCTCATGGTTTCTCATCGCAGTGACTCCCGACAACTCGCCCGCTAATTAAAAAATCGTATCTCTGCTCCTAATTATTATTAAGGGATGAAACCATCACTTTTCGATGGACAATTAAATTCTCCATCCATCAACCTTCGTTTCATCCCTTAATCTCTGCAAAAAAAAAATTAATATTGCGACGAAAATCATGGCGCTATAAGAAACTCAATGTTTTCTCGGCGCAGAGTGACTCCCCATTAATTCGCCCGCTAATTAAAAAATCGTCTCTCCCCTCCTAATTAACATTAAGGAATGAAACCAATGCTGTTCGATGGAGAATTAAATTCCCCATCCTTCAACCCCCGTTTCATTCCTTAATCTCTGTAATAAGAAAATAAAAACTGCGACGAAAGTCGCGGCGCTATGAAAAACTCAATGGTTTCTCGGCGCAGTGACTCCCGACAACTCGCCCGCTAATTAAAAAATCGTATCTCTGCTCCTAATTATTATTAAGGGATGAAACCATCACTTTTCGATGGACAATTAAATTCTCCATCCATCAACCTTCGTTTCATCCCTTAATCTCTGCAAAAAAAAAATTAATATTGCGACGAAAATCATGGCGCTATAAGAAACTCAATGTTTTCTCGGCGCAGAGTGACTCCCCA